>NW_027472956.1:0-140427 GCF_030347505.1 Rhynchophorus ferrugineus | reverse complement strand
ATTTGGCATGCTAATTACATTACCGGTTGCCAAATTGCATTATCTCTTATAGTTTCCGAGATATGGACTATCGATAATTTACACCTTAGGCTCTGCTTCTAACTTGGGCCCAAATTGTAAAATGGTCTTATCTATTGGCGATTTCGTTCCAATTCACATTCCAAGTAATATTTGGCATGCTAATTACATTGCCGGTTGCCAAATTGCATTATCTCTTATAGTTTCCGAGATATGGACTATCGATAATTTACACCTTAGGCTCTGCTTCTAACTTGGGCCCAAATTGTAAAATGGTCTTATCTATTGGCGATTTCGTTCCAATTCACACTCCAAGTAATATTCGGCATGCTAATTACATTGCCGGTTGCCAAATTGCATTATCTCTTATAGTTTCCGAGATATGGACTATCGATAATTTACACCTTAGGCTCTGCTTCTAACTTGGGCCCAAATTGTAAAATGGTCTTATCTATTGGCGATTTCGTCCCAGTTCACATTCCAAGTGATATTCGGCATGCTAATTACATTGCCGGTTGCGAAATTGCATTATCTCTTATAGTTTCCGAGATATGGACTATCGATAATTTACACCTTAGGCTCTGCTTCTAACTTGGGCCCAAATTGTAAAATGGTCTTATCTATTGGCGATTTCGTTCCAATTCACATTCCAAGTAATATTCGGCATGCTAATTACATTGCCGGTTGCCAAATTGCATTATCTCTTATAGTTTCCGAGATATGGACTATCGATAATTTACACCTTAGGCTCTGCTTCTAACTTGGGCCCAAATTATAAAATGGTCTTATCTATTGGCGATTTAGTTGCAATTCACATTCCAAGTAATATTCGGCATGCTAATTACATTGCCGGTTGCCAAATTGCATTATCTCTTATAGTTTCCGAGATATGGACTATCGATAATTTACACCTTAGGCTCTGCTTCTAACTTGGGCCCAAATTGTAAAATGGTCTTATCTATTGGCGATTTCGTTCCAATTCACATTCCAAGTAATATTCGGCATGCTAATTACATTGCCGGTTGCCAAATTGCATTATCTCTTATAGTTTCCGAGATATGGACTATCGATAATTTACACCTTAGGCTCTGCTTCTAACTTGGGCCCAAATTGTAAAATGGTCTTATCTATTGGCGATTTCGTTCCAATTCACATTCCAAGTAATATTCGGCATGCTAATTACATTGCCGGTTGCCAAATTGCATTATCTCTTATAGTTTCCGAGATATGGACTATCGATAATTTACACCTTAGGCTCTGCTTCTAACTTGGGCCCAAATTGTAAAATGGTCTTATCTATTGACGATTTCGTTCCAATTCACATTCCAAGTAATATTCGGCATGCTAATTACATTGCCGGTTGCCAAATTGCATTATCTCTTATAGTTTCCGAGATATGGACTATCGATAATTTACACCTTAGGCTCTGCTTCTAACTTTGGCCCAAATTGTAAAATGGTCTTATCTATTGGCGATTTCGTTCCAATTCACATTCCAAGTAATATTCGGCATGCTAATTACATTGCCGGTTGCCAAATTGCATTATCTCTTATAGTTTCCGAGATAAGGACTATCGATAATTTACACCTTAGGCTCTGCTTCTAACTTGGGCCCAAATTGTAAAATGGTCTTATCTATTGGCGATTTCGTTCCAATTCACATTCCAAGTAATATTCGGCATGCTAATTACATTGCCGGTTGCCAAATTGCATTATCTCTTATAGTTTCCGAGATATGGACTATCGATAATTTACACCTTAGGCTCTGCTTCTAACTTGGGCCCAAATTGTAAAATGGTCTTATCTATTGGCGATTTCGTCCCAATTCACATTCCAAGTGATATTCGGCATGCTAATTACATTGCCGTTTGCGAAATTGCATTATCTCTTATAGTTTCCGAGATATGGACTATCAATAATTTACACCTTAGGCTCTGCTTCTAACTTGGGCCCAAATTGTAAAATGGTCTTATCTATTGGCGATTTCGTTCCAATTCACATTCCGAGTAATATTCGGCATGCTAATTACATTGCCGGTTGCCAAATTGCATTATCTCTTATAGTTTCCGAGATATGGACTATCGATAATTTACACCTTAGGCTCTGCTTCTAACTTGGGCCCAAATTGTAAAATGGTCTTATCTATTTCCGATTTCGTTCCAATTCACATTCCAAGTAATATTTGGCATGCTAATTACATTGCCGGTTGCCAAATTGCATTATCTCTTATAGTTTCCGAGATATGGACTATCGATAATTTACACCTTAGGCTCTGCTTCTAACTTGGGCCCAAATTGTAAAATGGTCTTATCTATTGGCGATTTCGTTCCAATTCACACTCCAAGTAATATTCGGCATGCTAATTACATTGCCGGTTGCCAAATTGCATTATCTCTTATAGTTTCCGAGATATGGACTATCGATAATTTACACCTTAGGCTCTGCTTCTAACTTGGGCCCAAATTGTAAAATGGTCTTATCTATTGGCGATTTCGTCCCAGTTCACATTCCAAGTGATATTCGGCATGCTAATTACATTGCCGGTTGCGAAATTGCATTATCTCTTATAGTTTCCGAGATATGGACTATCGTTAATTTACACCTTAGGCTCTGCTTCTAACTTGGGCCCAAATTGTAAAATGGTCTTATCTATTGGCGATTTCGTTCCAATTCACATTCCAAGTAATATTCGGCATGCTAATTACATTGCCGATTGCCAAATTGCATTATCTCTTATAGTTTCCGAGATATGGACTATCGATAATTTACACCTTAGGCTCTGCTTCTAACTTGGGCCCAAATTATAAAATGGTCTTATCTATTGGCGATTTAGTTGCAATTCACATTCCAAGTAATATTCGGCATGCTAATTACATTGCCGGTTGCCAAATTGCATTATCTCTTATAGTTTCCGAGATATGGACTATCGATAATTTACACCTTAGGCTCTGCTTCTAACTTGGGCCCAAATTGTAAAATGGTCTTATCTATTGGCGATTTCGTTCCAATTCACATTCCAAGTAATATTCGGCATGCTAATTACATTGCCGGTTGCCAAATTGCATTATCTCTTATAGTTTCCGAGATATGGACTATCGATAATTTACACCTTAGGCTCTGCTTCTAACTTGGGCCCAAATTGTAAAATGGTCTTATCTATTGGCGATTTCGTTCCAATTCACATTCCAAGTAATATTCGGCATGCTAATTACATTGCCGGTTGCCAAATTGCATTATCTCTTATAGTTTCCGAGATATGGACTATCGATAATTTACACCTTAGGCTCTGCTTCTAACTTTGGCCCAAATTGTAAAATGGTCTTATCTATTGGCGATTTCGTTCCAATTCACATTCCAAGTAATATTCGGCATGCTAATTACATTGCCGGTTGCCAAATTGCATTATCTCTTATAGTTTCCGAGATAAGGACTATCGATAATTTACACCTTAGGCTCTGCTTCTAACTTGGGCCCAAATTGTAAAATGGTCTTATCTATTGGCGATTTCGTTCCAATTCACATTCCAAGTAATATTCGGCATGCTAATTACATTGCCGGTTGCCAAATTGCATTATCTCTTATAGTTTCCGAGATATGGACTATCGATAATTTACACCTTAGGCTCTGCTTCTAACTTGGGCCCAAATTGTAAAATGGTCTTATCTATTGGCGATTTCGTCCCAATTCACATTCCAAGTGATATTAGGCATGCTAATTACATTGCCGTTTGCGAAATTGCATTATCTCTTATAGTTTCCGAGATATGGACTATCAATAATTTACACCTTAGGCTCTGCTTCTAACTTGGGCCCAAATTGTAAAATGGTCTTATCTATTGGCGATTTCGTTCCAATTCACATTCCGAGTAATATTCGGCATGCTAATTACATTGCCGGTTGCCAAATTGCATTATCTCTTATAGTTTCCGAGATATGGACTATCGATAATTTACACCTTAGGCTCTGCTTCTAACTTGGGCCCAAATTGTAAAATGGTCTTATCTATTGACGATTTCGTTCCAATTCACATTCCAAGTAATATTCGGCATGCTAATTACATTGCCGGTTGCCAAATTGCATTATCTCTTATAGTTTCCGAGATATGGACTATCGATAATTTACACCTTAGGCTCCGCTTCTAACTTGGGCCCAAATTGTAAAATGGTCTTATCTATTGGCGATTTCGTTCCAATTCACATTCCAAGTAATATTCGGCATGCTAATTACATTGCCGGTTGCCAAATTGCATTATCTCTTATAGTTTCCGAGATATGGACTATCGATAATTTACACCTTAGGCTCTGCTTCTAACTTGGGCCCAAATTGTAAAATGGTCTTATCTATTGGCGATTTAGTTGCAATTCACATTCCAAGTAATACTCGCCATGCTAATTACATTGCCGGTTGCCAAATTGCATTATCTCTTATAGTTTCCGAGATATGGACTATCGATAATTTACACCTTAGGCTCTGCTTCTAACTTGGGCCCAAATTGTAAAATGGTCTTATCTATTGGCGATTTCGTTCCAATTCACATTCCAAGTAATATTTGGCATGCTAATTACATTGCCGGTTGCCAAATTGCATTATCTCTTATAGTTTCCGAGATATGGACTATCGATAATTTACACCTTAGGCTCTGCTTCTAACTTGGGCCCAAATTGTAAAATGGTCTTATCTATTGGCGATTTCGTTCCAATTCACACTCCAAGTAATATTCGGCATGCTAATTACATTGCCGGTTGCCAAATTGCATTATCTCTTATAGTTTCCGAGATATGGACTATCGATAATTTACACCTTAGGCTCTGCTTCTAACTTGGGCCCAAATTGTAAAATGGTCTTATCTATTGGCGATTTCGTCCCAATTCACATTCCAAGTGATATTCGGCATGCTAATTACATTGCCGGTTGCGAAATTGCATTATCTCTTATAGTTTCCGTGATATGGACTATCGATAATTTACACCTTAGGCTCTGCTTCTAACTTGGGCCCAAATTGTAAAATGGTCTTATCTATTGGCGATTTCGTTCCAATTCACATTCCAAGTAATATTCGGCATGCTAATTACATTGCCGGTTGCCAAATTGCATTATCTCTTATAGTTTCAAAGATATGGACTATCGATAATTTACACCTTAGGCTCTGCTTCTAACTTGGGCCCAAATTGTAAAATGGTCTTATCTATTGGCAATTTCGTTCCAATTCACATTCCAAGTAATATTCGGCATGCTAACTACATTGCCGGTTGCCAAATTGCATTATCTCTTATAGTTTCCGAGATATGGACTATCGATAATTTACACCATAGGCTCTGCTTATAACTTGGGCCCAAATTGTAAAATGGTCTTATCTATTGGCGATTTCGTTCCAATTCACATTCCAAGTAATATTCGGCATGCTAATTACATTGCCGGTTGCCAAATTGTATTATCTCTTATAGTTTCCGAGATATGGACTATCGATAATTTACACCTTAGGCTCTGCTTCTAACTTGGGCCCAAATTGTAAAATGGTCTTATCTATTGGCGATTTCGTTCCAATTCACATTCCAAGTAATATTCGGCATGCTAATTACATTGCCGGTTGCCAAATTGAATTATCTATTATAGTTTCCGAGATATGGACTATCGATAATTTACACCTTAGGCTCTGCTTCTAACTTGGGCCCAAATTGTAAAATGGTCTTACCTATTGGCGATTTCGTTCCAATTCACATTCCAAGTAATATTCGGCATGCTAATTACATTGCCGGTTGCCAAATTGCATTATCTCTTATAGTTTCCGAGATATGAACTATCGATAATTTACACCTTAGGCTCTGCTTCTAACTTGGGCCCAAATTGTAAAATGGTCTTATCTATTGGCGATTTCGTTCCAATTCACATTCCAAGTAATATTCGGCATGCTAATTACATTGCCGGTTGCCAAATTGCATTATCTCTTATAGTTTCCGAGATATGGACTATCGATAATTTACACCTTAGGCTCTGCTTCTAACTTGGGCCCAAATTGTAAAATGGTCTTATCTATTGGCGATTTCGTCCCAATTCACATTCCAAGTGATATTCGGCATGCTAATTACATTGCCGGTTGCGAAATTGCATTATCTCTTATAGTTTCCGAGATATGGACTATCGATAATTTACACCTTAGGCTCTGCTTCTAACGTGGGCCCAAATTGTAAATTGGTCTTATCTATTGGCGATTTCGTTCCAATTCACATTCCAAGTAATATTCGGCATGCTAATTACATTGCCGGTTGCCAAATTGCATTATCTCTTATAGTTTCCGAGATATGGACTATCGATAATTTACACCTTAGGCTCTGCTTCTAACTTGGGCCCAAATTATAAAATGGTCTTATCTATTGGCGATTTAGTTGCAATTCACATTCCAAGTAATATTCGGCATGCTAATTACATTGCCGGTTGCCAAATTGCATTATCTCTTATAGTTTCCGAGATATGGACTATCGATAATTTACACCTTAGGCTCTGCTTCTAACTTGGGCCCAAATTGTAAAATGGTCTTATCTATTGGCGATTTCGTTCCAATTCACATTCCAAGTAATATTCGGCATGCTAATTACATTGCCGGTTGCCAAATTGCATTATCTCTTATAGTTTCCGAGATATGGACTATCGATAATTTACACCTTAGGCTCTGCTTCTAACTTGGGCCCAAATTGTAAAATGGTCTTATCTATTGGCGATTTCGTTCCAATTCACATTCCAAGTAATATTCGGCATGCTAATTACATTGCCGGTTGCCAAATTGCATTATCTCTTATAGTTTCCGAGATATGGACTATCGATAATTTACACCTTAGGCTCTGCTTCTAACTTGGGCCCAAATTGTAAAATGGTCTTATCTATTGGCGATTTCGTTCCAATTCACATTCCAAGTAATATTTGGCATGCTAATTACGTTGCCGGTTGCCAAATTGCATTATCTTTTATAGTTTCCGAGATATGGACTATCGATAATTTACACCTTAGGCTCTGCTTCTAACTTGGGCCCAAATTGTAAAATGGTCTTATCTATTGGCGATTTCGTTCCAATTCACAATCCAAGTAATATTTGGCATGCTAATTACATTGCCGGTTGCCAAATTGCATTATCTCTTATAGTTTCCGAGATATGGACTATCGATAATTTACACCTTAGGCTCTGCTTCTAACTTGGGCCCAAATTGTAAAATGGTCTTATCTATTGGCGATTTCGTTCCAATTCACATTCCAAGTAATATTCGGCATGCTAATTACATTGCCGGTTGCCAAATTGCATTATCTCTTATAGTTTCCGAGATATGGACTATCGATAATTTACACCTTAGGCTCTGCTTCTAACTTGGGCCCAAATTATAAAATGGTCTTATCTATTGGCGATTTAGTTGCAATTCACATTCCAAGTAATATTCGGCATGCTAATTACATTGCCGGTTGCCAAATTGCATTATCTCTTATAGTTTCCGAGATATGGACTATCGATAATTTACACCTTAGGCTCTGCTTCTAACTTGGGCCCAAATTGTAAAATGGTCTTATCTATTGGCGATTTCGTTCCAATTCACATTCCAAGTAATATTCGGCATGCTAATTACATTGCCGGTTGCCAAATTGCATTACCTCTTATAGTTTCCGAGATATGGACTATCGATAATTTACACCTTAGGCTCTGCTTCTAACTTGGGCCCAAATTGTAAAATGGTCTTATCTATTGGCGATTTCGTTCCAATTCACATTCCAAGTAATATTCGGCATGCTAATTACATTGCCGGTTGCCAAATTGCATTATCTCTTATAGTTTCCGAGATATGGACTATCGATAATTTACACCTTAGGCTCTGCTTCTAACTTGGGCCCAAATTGTAAAATGGTCTTATCTATTGGCGATTTCGTTCCAATTCACATTCCAAGTAATATTCGGCATGCTAATTACATTGCCGGTTGCTAAATTGCATTATCTCTTATAGTTTCCGAGATATGGACTATCGATAATTTACACCTTAGGCTCTGCTTCTAACTTGGGCCCAAATTGTAAAATGGTCTTATCTATTGGCGATTTCGTTCCAATTCACATTCCAAGTAATATTCGGCATGCTAATTACATTGCCGGTTGCCAAATTGCATTATCTCTTATAGTTTCCGAGATAAGGACTATCGATAATTTACACCTTAGGCTCTGCTTCTAACTTGGGCCCAAATTGTAAAATGGTCTTATCTATTGGCGATTTCGTTCCAATTCACATTCCAAGTAATATTCGGCATGCTAACTACATTGCCGGTTGCCAAATTGCATTATCTCTTATAGTTTCCGAGATATGGACTATCGATAATTTACACCATAGGCTCTGCTTATAACTTGGGCCCAAATTGTAAAATGGTCTTATCTATTGGCGATTTCGTTCCAATTCACATTCCAAGTAATATTCGGCATGCTAATTACATTGCCGGTTGCCAAATTGCATTATCTCTTATAGTTTCAAAGATATGGACTATCGATAATTTACACCTTAGGCTCTGCTTCTAACTTGGGCCCAAATTGTAAAATGGTCTTATCTATTGGCAATTTCGTTCCAATTCACATTCCAAGTAATATTCGGCATGCTAACTACATTGCCGGTTGCCAAATTGCATTATCTCTTATAGTTTCCGAGATATGGACTATCGATAATTTACACCATAGGCTCTGCTTATAATTTGGGCCCAAATTGTAAAATGGTCTTATCTATTGGCGATTTCGTTCCAATTCACATTCCAAGTAATATTCGGCATGCTAATTACATTGCCGGTTGCCAAATTGTATTATCTCTTATAGTTTCCGAGATATGGACTATCGATAATTTACACCTTAGGCTCTGCTTCTAACTTGGGCCCAAATTGTAAAATGGTCTTATCTATTGGCGATTTCGTTCCAATTCACATTCCAAGTAATATTCGGCATGCTAATTACATTGCCGGTTGCCAAATTGAATTATCTCTTATAGTTTCCGAGATATGGACTATCGATAATTTACACCTTAGGCTCTGCTTCTAACTTGGGCCCAAATTGTAAAATGGTCTTACCTATTGGCGATTTCGTTCCAATTCACATTCCAAGTAATATTCGGCATGCTAATTACATTGCCGGTTGCCAAATTGCATTATCTCTTATAGTTTCCGAGATATGAACTATCGATAATTTACACCTTAGGCTCTGCTTCTAACTTGGGCCCAAATTGTAAAATGGTCTTATCTATTGGCGATTTCGTTCCAATTCACATTCCAAGTAATATTCGGCATGCTAATTACATTGCCGGTTGCCAAATTGCATTATCTCTTATAGTTTCCGAGATATGGACTATCGATAATTTACACCTTAGGCTCTGCTTCTAACTTGGGCCCAAATTGTAAAATGGTCTTATCTATTGGCGATTTCGTCCCAATTCACATTCCAAGTGATATTCGGCATGCTAATTACATTGCCGGTTGCGAAATTGCATTATCTCTTATAGTTTCCGAGATATGGACTATCGATAATTTACACCTTAGGCTCTGCTTCTAACGTGGGCCCAAATTGTAAAATGGTCTTATCTATTGGCGATTTCGTTCCAATTCACATTCCAAGTAATATTCGGCATGCTAATTACATTGCCGGTTGCCAAATTGCATTATCTCTTATAGTTTCCGAGATATGGACTATCGATAATTTACACCTTAGGCTCTGCTTCTAACTTGGGCCCAAATTATAAAATGGTCTTATCTATTGGCGATTTAGTTGCAATTCACATTCCAAGTAATATTCGGCATGCTAATTACATTGCCGGTTGCCAAATTGCATTATCTCTTATAGTTTCCGAGATATGGACTATCGATAATTTACACCTTAGGCTCTGCTTCTAACTTGGGCCCAAATTGTAAAATGGTCTTATCTATTGGCGATTTCGTTCCAATTCACATTCCAAGTAATATTCGGCATGCTAATTACATTGCCGGTTGCCAAATTGCATTATCTCTTATAGTTTCCGAGATATGGACTATCGATAATTTACACCTTAGGCTCTGCTTCTAACTTGGGCCCAAATTGTAAAATGGTCTTATCTATTGGCGATTTCGTTCCAATTCACATTCCAAGTAATATTCGGCATGCTAATTACATTGCCGGTTGCCAAATTGCATTATCTCTTATAGTTTCCGAGATATGGACTATCGATAATTTACACCTTAGGCTCTGCTTCTAACTTGGGCCCAAATTGTAAAATGGTCTTATCTATTGGCGATTTCGTTCCAATTCACATTCCAAGTAATATTTGGCATGCTAATTACGTTGCCGGTTGCCAAATTGCATTATCTCTTATAGTTTCCGAGATATGGACTATCGATAATTTACACCTTAGGCTCTGCTTCTAACTTGGGCCCAAATTGTAAAATGGTCTTATCTATTGGCGATTTCGTTCCAATTCACATTCCAAGTAATATTTGGCATGCTAATTACATTGCCGGTTGCCAAATTGCATTATCTCTTATAGTTTCCGAGATATGGACTATCGATAATTTACACCTTAGGCTCTGCTTCTAACTTGGGCCCAAATTGTAAAATGGTCTTATCTATTGGCGATTTCGTTCCAATTCACATTCCAAGTAATATTCGGCATGCTAATTACATTGCCGGTTGCCAAATTGCATTATCTCTTATAGTTTCCGAGATATGGACTATCGATAATTTACACCTTAGGCTCTGCTTCTAACTTGGGCCCAAATTATAAAATGGTCTTATCTATTGGCGATTTAGTTGCAATTCAAATTCCAAGTAATATTCAGCATGCTAATTACATTGCCGGTTGCCAAATTGCATTATCTCTTATAGTTTCCGAGATATGGACTATCGATAATTTACACCTTAGGCTCTGCTTCTAACTTGGGCCCAAATTGTAAAATGGTCTTATCTATTGGCGATTTCGTTCCAATTCACATTCCAAGTAATATTCGGCATGCTAATTACATTGCCGGTTGCCAAATTGCATTATCTCTTATAGTTTCCGAGATATGGACTATCGATAATTTACACCTTAGGCTCTGCTTCTAACTTGGGCCCAAATTGTAAAATGGTCTTATCTATTGGCGATTTCGTTCCAATTCACATTCCAAGTAATATTCGGCATGCTAATTACATTGCCGGTTGCCAAATTGCATTATCTCTTATAGTTTCCGAGATATGGACTATCGATAATTTACACCTTAGGCTCTGCTTCTAACTTGGGCCCAAATTGTAAAATGGTCTTATCTATTGGCGATTTCGTTCCAATTCACATTCCAAGTAATATTCGGCATGCTAATTACATTGCCGGTTGCCAAATTGCATTATCTCTTATAGTTTCCGAGATATGGACTATCGATAATTTACACCTTAGGCTCTGCTTCTAACTTGGGCCCAAATTGTAAAATGGTCTTATCTATTGGCGATTTCGTTCCAATTCACATTCCAAGTAATATTCGGCATGCTAATTACATTGCCGGTTGCCAAATTGCATTATCTCTTATAGTTTCCGAGATAAGGACTATCGATAATTTACACCTTAGGCTCTGCTTCTAACTTGGGCCCAAATTGTAAAATGGTCTTATCTGTTGGCGATTTCGTTCCAATTCACATTCCGAGTAATATTCGGCATGCTAATTACATTGCCGGTTGCCAAATTGCATTATCTCTTATAGTTTCCGAGATATGGACTATCGATAATTTACACCTTAGGCTCTGCTTCTAACTTGGGCCCAAATTGTAAAATGGTCTTATCTATTGACGATTTCGTTCCAATTCACATTCCAAGTAATATTCGGCATGCTAATTACATTGCCGGTTGCCAAATTGCATTATCTCTTATAGTTTCCGAGATATGGACTATCGATAATTTACACCTTAGGCTCCGCTTCTAACTTGGGCCCAAATTGTAAAATGGTCTTATCTATTGGCGATTTCGTTCCAATTCACATTCCAAGTAATATTCGGCATGCTAATTACATTGCCGGTTGCCAAATTGCATTATCTCTTATAGTTTCCGAGATATGGACTATCGATAATTTACACCTTAGGCTCTGCTTCTAACTTGGGCCCAAATTGTAAAATGGTCTTATCTATTGGCGATTTAGTTGCAATTCACATTCCAAGTAATACTCGCCATGCTAATTACATTGCCGGTTGCCAAATTGCATTATCTCTTATAGTTTCCGAGATATGGACTATCGATAATTTACACCTTAGGCTCTGCTTCTAACTGGGGCCCAAATTGTAAAATGGTCTTATCTATTGGCGATTTCGTTCCAATTCACATTCCAAGTAATATTTGGCATGCTGATTACATTGCCGGTTGCCAAATTGCATTATCTCTTATAGTTTCCGAGATATGGACTATCGATAATTTACACCTTAGGCTCTGCTTCTAACTTGGGCCCAAATTGTAAAATGGTCTTATCTATTGGCGATTTCGTTCCAATTCACACTCCAAGTAATATTCGGCATGCTAATTACATTGCCGGTTGCCAAATTGCATTATCTCTTATAGTTTCCGAGATATGGACTATCGATAATTTACACCTTAGGCTCTGCTTCTAACTTGGGCCCAAATTGTAAAATGGTCTTATCTATTGGCGATTTCGTCCCAATTCACATTCCAAGTGATATTCGGCATGCTAATTACATTGCCGGTTGCGAAATTGCATTATCTCTTATAGTTTCCGAGATATGGACTATCGATAATTTACACCTTAGGCTCTGCTTCTAACTTGGGATCAAATTGTAAAATGGTCTTATCTATTGGCGATTTCGTTCCAATTCACATTCCAAGTAATATTCGGCATGCTAATTACATTGCCGGTTGCCAAATTGAATTATCTCTTATAGTTTCCGAGATATGGACTATCGATAATTTACACCTTAGGCTCTGCTTCTAACTTGGGCCCAAATTGTAAAATGGTCTTACCTATTGGCGATTTCGTTCCAATTCACATTCCAAGTAATATTCGGCATGCTAATTACATTGCCGGTTGCCAAATTGCATTATCTCTTATAGTTTCCGAGATATGGACTATCGATAATTTACACCTTAGGCTCTGCTTCTAACTAGGGCCCAAATTGTAAAATGGTCTTATCTATTGGCGATTTCGTCCCAATTCACATTCCAAGTGATATTCGGCATGCTAATTACATTGCCGGTTGCGAAATTGCATTATCTCTTATAGTTTCCGAGATATGGACTATCGATAATTTACACCTTAGGCTCTGCTTCTAACGTGGGCCCAAATTGTAAAATGGTCTTATCTATTGGCGATTTCGTTCCAATTCACATTCCAAGTAATATTCGGCATGCTAATTACATTGCCAGTTGCCAAATTGCATTATCTCTTATAGTTTCCGAGATATGGACTATCGATAATTTACACCTTAGGCTCTGCTTCTAACTTGGGCCCAAATTATAAAATGGTCTTATCTATTGGCGATTTAGTTGCAATTCACATTCCAAGTAATATTCGGCATGCTAATTACATTGCCGGTTGCCAAATTGCATTATCTCTTATAGTTTCCGAGATATGGACTATCGATAATTTACACCTTAGGCTCTGCTTCTAACTTGGGCCCAAATTGTAAAATGGTCTTATCTATTGGCGATTTCGTTCCAATTCACATTCCAAGTAATATTCGGCATGCTAATTACATTGCCGGTTGCCAAATTGCATTATCTCTTATAGTTTCCGAGATATGGACTATCGATAATTTACACCTTAGGCTCTGCTTCTAACTTGGGCCCAAATTGTAAAATGGTCTTATCTATTGGCGATTTCGTTCCAATTCACATTCCAAGTAATATTCGGCATGCTAATTACATTGCCGGTTGCCAAATTGCATTATCTCTTATAGTTTCCGAGATATGGACTATCGATAATTTACACCTTAGGCTCTGCTTCTAACTTGGGCCCAAATTATAAAATGGTCTTATCTATTGGCGATTTAGTTGCAATTCAAATTCCAAGTAATATTCAGCATGCTAATTACATTGCCGGTTGCCAAATTGCATTATCTCTTATAGTTTCCGAGATATGGACTATCGATAATTTACACCTTAGGCTCTGCTTCTAACTTGGGCCCAAATTGTAAAATGGTCTTATCTATTGGCGATTTCGTTCCAATTCACATTCCAAGTAATATTCGGCATGCTAATTACATTGCCGGTTGCCAAATTGCATTATCTCTTATAGTTTCCGAGATATGGACTATCGATAATTTACACCTTAGGCTCTGCTTCTAACTTGGGCCCAAATTGTAAAATGGTCTTATCTATTGGCGATTTCGTTCCAATTCACATTCCAAGTAATATTCGGCATGCTAATTACATTGCCGGTTGCCAAATTGCATTATCTCTTATAGTTTCCGAGATATGGACTATCGATAATTTACACCTTAGGCTCTGCTTCTAACTTGGGCCCAAATTGTAAAATGGTCTTATCTATTGGCGATTTCGTTCCAATTCACATTCCAAGTAATATTCGGCATGCTAATTACATTGCCGGTTGCCAAATTGCATTATCTCTTATAGTTTCCGAGATATGGACTATCGATAATTTACACCTTAGGCTCTGCTTCTAACTAGGGCCCAAATTGTAAAATGGTCTTATCTATTGGCGATTTCGTCCCAATTCACATTCCAAGTGATATTCGGCATGCTAATTACATTGCCGGTTGCGAAAT
This sequence comes from Rhynchophorus ferrugineus, assembly GCF_030347505.1. NCBI lineage: Eukaryota > Metazoa > Arthropoda > Insecta > Coleoptera > Curculionidae > Rhynchophorus > Rhynchophorus ferrugineus. The sequence continues at coordinate 125,689 of NW_027472956.1, read as the reverse complement.
TGCATTATCTCTTATAGTTTCCGAGATATGGACTATCGATAATTTACACCTTAGGCTCTGCTTCTAACGTGGGCCCAAATTGTAAAATGGTCTTATCTATTGGCGATTTCGTTCCAATTCACATTCCAAGTAATATTCGGCATGCTAATTACATTGCCAGTTGCCAAATTGCATTATCTCTTATAGTTTCCGAGATATGGACTATCGATAATTTACACCTTAGGCTCTGCTTCTAACTTGGGCCCAAATTATAAAATGGTCTTATCTATTGGCGATTTAGTTGCAATTCACATTCCAAGTAATATTCGGCATGCTAATTACATTGCCGGTTGCCAAATTGCATTATCTCTTATAGTTTCCGAGATATGGACTATCGATAATTTACACCTTAGGCTCTGCTTCTAACTTGGGCCCAAATTGTAAAATGGTCTTATCTATTGGCGATTTCGTTCCAATTCACATTCCAAGTAATATTCGGCATGCTAATTACATTGCCGGTTGCCAAATTGCATTATCTCTTATAGTTTCCGAGATATGGACTATCGATAATTTACACCTTAGGCTCTGCTTCTAACTTGGGCCCAAATTGTAAAATGGTCTTATCTATTGGCGATTTCGTTCCAATTCACATTCCAAGTAATATTCGGCATGCTAATTACATTGCCGGTTGCCAAATTGCATTATCTCTTATAGTTTCCGAGATATGGACTATCGATAATTTACACCTTAGGCTCTGCTTCTAACTTGGGCCCAAATTGTAAAATGGTCTTATCTATTGGCGATTTCGTTCCAATTCACATTCCAAGTAATATTTGGCATGCTAATTACATTGCCGGTTGCCAAATTGCATTATCTCTTATAGTTTCCGAGATATGGACTATCGATAATTTACACCTTAGGCTCTGCTTCTAACTTGGGCCCAAATTGTAAAATGGTCTTATCTATTGGCGATTTCGTTCCAATTCACATTCCAAGTAATATTTGGCATGCTAATTACATTGCCGGTTGCCAAATTGCATTATCTCTTATAGTTTCCGAGATATGGACTATCGATAATTTACACCTTAGGCTCTGCTTCTAACTTGGGCCCAAATTGTAAAATGGTCTTATCTATTGGCGATTTCGTTCCAATTCACACTCCAAGTAATATTCGGCATGCTAATTACATTGCCGGTTGCCAAATTGCATTATCTCTTATAGTTTCCGAGATATGGACTATCGATAATTTACACCTTAGGCTCTGCTTCTAACTTGGGCCCAAATTGTAAAATGGTCTTATCTATTGGCGATTTCGTCCCAATTCACATTCCAAGTGATATTCGGCATGCTAATTACATTGCCGGTTGCGAAATTGCATTATCTCTTATAGTTTCCGAGATATGGACTATCGATAATTTACACCTTAGGCTCTGCTTCTAACTTGGGCCCAAATTGTAAAATGGTCTTATCTATTGGCGATTTCGTCCCAATTCACATTCCAAGTGATATTCGGCATGCTAATTACATTGCCGGTTGCGAAATTGCATTATCTCTTATAGTTTCCGAGATATGGACTATCGATAATTTACACCTTAGGCTCTGCTTCTAACGTGGGCCCAAATTGTAAAATGGTCTTATCTATTGGTGATTTCGTTCCAATTCACATTCCAAGTAATATTCGGCATGCTAATTACATTGCCGGTTGCCAAATTGCATTATCTCTTATAGTTTCCGAGATATGGACTATCGATAATTTACACCTTAGGCTCTGCTTCTAACTTGGGCCCAAATTATAAAATGGTCTTATCTATTGGCGATTTAGTTGCAATTCACATTCCAAGTAATATTCGGCATGCTAATTACATTGCCGGTTGCCAAATTGCATTATCTCTTATAGTTTCCGAGATATGGACTATCGATAATTTACACCTTAGGCTCTGCTTCTAACTTGGGCCCAAATTGTAAAATGGTCTTATCTATTGGCGATTTCGTTCCAATTCACATTCCAAGTAATATTCGGCATGCTAATTACATTGCCGGTTGCCAAATTGCATTATCTCTTATAGTTTCCGAGATATGGACTATCGATAATTTACACCTTAGGCTCTGCTTCTAACTTGGGCCCAAATTGTAAAATGGTCTTATCTATTGGCGATTTCGTTCCAATTCACACTCCAAGTAATATTCGGCATGCTAATTACATTGCCGGTTGCCAAATTGCATTATCTCTTATAGTTTCCGAGATATGGACTATCGATAATTTACACCTTAGGCTCTGCTTCTAACTTGGGCCCAAATTGTAAAATGGTCTTATCTATTGGCGATTTCGTCCCAATTCACATTCCAAGTGATATTCGGCATGCTAATTACATTGCCGGTTGCGAAATTGCATTATCTCTTATAGTTTCCGAGATATGGACTATCGATAATTTACACCTTAGGCTCTGCTTCTAACTTGGGCCCAAATTGTAAAATGGTCTTATCTATTGGCGATTTCGTCCCAATTCACATTCCAAGTGATATTCGGCATGCTAATTACATTGCCGGTTGCCAAATTGCATTATCTCTTATAGTTTCCGAGATATGGACTATCGATAATTTACACCTTAGGCTCTGCTTCTAACGTGGGCCCAAATTGTAAAATGGTCTTATCTATTGGCGATTTCGTCCCAATTCACATTCCAAGTGATATTCGGCATGCTAATTACATTGCCGGTTGCCAAATTGCATTATCTCTTATAGTTTCCGAGATATGGACTATCGATAATTTACACCTTAGGCTCTGCTTCTAACTTGGGCCCAAATTATAAAATGGTCTTATCTATTGGCGATTTAGTTGCAATTCACATTCCAAGTAATATTCGGCATGCTAATTACATTGCCGGTTGCCAAATTGCATTATCTCTTATAGTTTCCGAGATATGGACTATCGATAATTTACACCTTAGGCTCTGCTTCTAACTTGGGCCCAAATTGTAAAATGGTCTTATCTATTGGCGATTTCGTTCCAATTCACATTCCAAGTAATATTCGGCATGCTAATTACATTGCCGGTTGCCAAATTGCATTATCTCTTATAGTTTCCGAGATATGGACTATCGATAATTTACACCTTAGGCTCTGCTTCTAACTTGGGCCCAAATTGTAAAATGGTCTTATCTATTGGCGATTTCGTTCCAATTCACATTCCAAGTAATATTCGGCATGCTAATTACATTGCCGGTTGCCAAATTGCATTATCTCTTATAGTTTCCGAGATATGGACTATCGATAATTTACACCTAAGGCTCTGCTTCTAACTTGGGCCCAAATTGTAAAATGGTCTTATCTATTGGCGATTTAGTTGCAATTCACATTCCAAATAATACTCGGCATGCTAATTACATTGCCGGTTGCCAAATTGCATTATCTCTTATAGTTTCCGAGATATGGACTATCGATAATTTACACCTTAGGCTCTGCTTCTAACTTGGGCCCAAATTGTAAAATGGTCTTATCTATTGGCGATTTCGTTCCAATTCACATTCCAAGTAATATTCGGCATGCTAATTACATTGCCGGTTGCCAAATTGCATTATCTCTTATAGTTTCCGAGATATGGACTATCGATAATTTACACCTTAGGCTCTGCTTCTAACTTGGGCCCAAATTGTAAAATGGTCTTATCTATTGGCGATTTCGTTCCAATTCACATTCCAAGTAATATTCGGCATGCTAATTACATTGCCGGTTGCCAAATTGCATTATCTCTTATAGTTTCCGAGATATGGACTATCGATAATTTACACCTTAGGCTCTGCTTCTAACTTGGGGCCAAATTGTAAAATGGTCTTATCTATTGGCGATTTCGTTCCAATTCACATTCCAAGTAATATTCGGCATGCTAATTACATTGCCGGTTGCCAAATTGCATTATCTCTTATAGTTTCCGAGATATGGACTATCGATAATTTACACCTTAGGCTCTGCTTCTAACTTGGGCCCAAATTGTAAAATGGTCTTATCTATTGGCGATTTCGTTCCAATTCACATTCCAAGTAATATTCGGCATGCTAATTACATTGCCGGTTGCCAAATTGCATTATCTCTTATAGTTTCCGAGATATGGACTATCGATAATTTACACCTTAGGCTCTGCTTCTAACTTGGGCCCAAATTGTAAAATGGTCTTATCTATTGGCGATTTAGTTGCAATTCACATTCCAAGTAATACTCGGCATGCTAATTACATTGCCGGTTGCCAAATTGCATTATCTCTTATAGTTTCCGAGATATGGACTATCGATTATTTACACCTTAGGCTCTGCTTCTAACTTGGGCCCAAGTTGTAAAATGGTCTTATCTATTGGCGACTTCGTTCCAATTCACATTCCAAGTAATATTTGGCATGCTAATTACATTGCCGGTTGCCAAATTGCATTATCTCTTATAGTTTCCGAGATATGGACTATCGATAATTTACACCTTAGGCTCTGCTTCTAACTTGGGCCCAAATTGTAAAATGGTCTTATCTATTGGCGATTTCGTTCCAATTCACATTCCAAGTAATATTTGGCATGCTAATTACATTGCCGGTTGCCAAATTGCATTATCTCTTATAGTTTCCGAGATATGGACTATCGATAATTTACACCTTAGGCTCTGCTTCTAACTTGGGCCCAAATTGTAAAATGGTCTTATCTATTGGCGATTTCGTTCCAATTCACACTCCAAGTAATATTCGGCATGCTAATTACATTGCCGGTTGCCAAATTGCATTATCTCTTATAGTTTCCGAGATATGGACTATCGATAATTTACACCTTAGGCTCTGCTTCTAACTTGGGCCCAAATTGTAAAATGGTCTTATCTATTGGCGATTTCGTCCCAGTTCACATTCCAAGTGATATTCGGCATGCTAATTACATTGCCGTTTGCGAAATTGCATTATCTCTTATAGTTTCCAAGATATGGACTATCGATAATTTACACCTTAGGCTCTGCTTCTAACTTGGGCCCAAATTGTAAAATGGTCTTATCTATTGGCGATTTCGTCCCAATTCACATTCCAAGTGATATTCGGCATGCTAATTACATTGCCGGTTGCGAAATTGCATTATCTCTTATAGTTTCCGAGATATGGACTATCGATAATTTACACCTTAGGCTCTGCTTCTAACTTGGGCCCAAATTGTAAAATGGTCTTATCTATTGGCGATTTCGTTCCAATTCACACTCCAAGTAATATTCGGCATGCTAATTACATTGCCGGTTGCCAAATTGCATTATCTCTTATAGTTTCCGAGATATGGACTATCGATAATTTACACCTTAGGCTCTGCTTCTAACTTGGGCCCAAATTGTAAAATGGTCTTATCTATTGGCGATTTCGTCCCAATTCACATTCCAAGTGATATTCGGCATGCTAATTACATTGCCGGTTGCGAAATTGCATTATCTCTTATAGTTTCCGAGATATGGACTATCGATAATTTACACCTTAGGCTCTGCTTCTAACTTGGGCCCAAATTGTAAAATGGTCTTGTCTATTGGCGATTTCGTCCCAATTCACATTCCAAGTGATATTCGGCATGCTAATTACATTGCCGGTTGCCAAATTGCATTATCTCTTATAGTTTCCGAGATATGGACTATCGATAATTTACACCTTAGGCTCTGCTTCTAACGTGAGCCCAAATTGTAAAATGGTCTTATCTATTGGCGATTTCGTCCCAATTCACATTCCAAGTGATATTCGGCATGCTAATTACATTGCCGGTTGCCAAATTGCATTATCTCTTATAGTTTCCGAGATATGGACTATCGATAATTTACACCTTAGGCTCTGCTTCTAACTTGGGCCCAAATTATAAAATGGTCTTATCTATTGGCGATTTAGTTGCAATTCACATTCCAAGTAATATTCGGCATGCTAATTACATTGCCGGTTGCCAAATTGCATTATCTCTTATAGTTTCCGAGATATGGACTATCGATAATTTACACCTTAGGCTCTGCTTCTAACTTGGGCCCAAATTGTAAAATGGTCTTATCTATTGGCGATTTCGTTCCAATTCACATTCCAAGTAATATTCGGCATGCTAATTACATTGCCGGTTGCCAAATTGCATTATCTCTTATAGTTTCCGAGATATGGACTATCGATAATTTACACCTTAGGCTCTGCTTCTAACTTGGGCCCAAATTGTAAAATGGTCTTATCTATTGGCGATTTCGTTCCAATTCACATTCCAAGTAATATTCGGCATGCTAATTACATTGCCGGTTGCCAAATTGCATTATCTCTTATAGTTTCCGAGATATGGACTATCGATAATTTACACCTAAGGCTCTGCTTCTAACTTGGGCCCAAATTGTAAAATGGTCTTATCTATTGGCGATTTAGTTGCAATTCACATTCCAAATAATACTCGGCATGCTAATTACATTGCCGGTTGCCAAATTGCATTATCTCTTATAGTTTCCGAGATATGGACTATCGATAATTTACACCTTAGGCTCTGCTTCTAACTTGGGCCCAAATTGTAAAATGGTCTTATCTATTGGCGATTTCGTTCCAATTCACATTCCAAGTAATATTCGGCATGCTAATTACATTGCCGGTTGCCAAATTGCATTATCTCTTATAGTTTCCGAGATATGGACTATCGATAATTTACACCTTAGGCTCTGCTTCTAACTTGGGGCCAAATTGTAAAATGGTCTTATCTATTGGCGATTTCGTTCCAATTCACATTCCAAGTAATATTCGGCATGCTAATTACATTGCCGGTTGCCAAATTGCATTATCTCTTATAGTTTCCGAGATATGGACTATCGATAATTTACACCTTAGGCTCTGCTTCTAACTTGGGCCCAAATTGTAAAATGGTCTTATCTATTGGCGATTTCGTTCCAATTCACATTCCAAGTAATATTCGGCATGCTAATTACATTGCCGGTTGCCAAATTGCATTATCTCTTATAGTTTCCGAGATATGGACTATCGATAATTTACACCTTAGGCTCTGCTTCTAACTTGGGCCCAAATTGTAAAATGGTCTTATCTATTGGCGATTTAGTTGCAATTCACATTCCAAGTAATACTCGGCATGCTAATTACATTGCCGGTTGCCAAATTGCATTATCTCTTATAGTTTCCGAGATATGGACTATCGATTATTTACACCTTAGGCTCTGCTTCTAACTTGGGCCCAAGTTGTAAAATGGTCTTATCTATTGGCGACTTCGTTCCAATTCACATTCCAAGTAATATTTGGCATGCTAATTACATTGCCGGTTGCCAAATTGCATTATCTCTTATAGTTTCCGAGATATGGACTATCGATAATTTACACCTTAGGCTCTGCTTCTAACTTGGGCCCAAATTGTAAAATGGTCTTATCTATTGGCGATTTCGTTCCAATTCACATTCCAAGTAATATTTGGCATGCTAATTACATTGCCGGTTGCCAAATTGCATTATCTCTTATAGTTTCCGAGATATGGACTATCGATAATTTACACCTTAGGCTCTGCTTCTAACTTGGGCCCAAATTGTAAAATGGTCTTATCTATTGGCGATTTCGTTCCAATTCACACTCCAAGTAATATTCGGCATGCTAATTACATTGCCGGTTGCCAAATTGCATTATCTCTTATAGTTTCCGAGATATGGACTATCGATAATTTACACCTTAGGCTCTGCTTCTAACTTGGGCCCAAATTGTAAAATGGTCTTATCTATTGGCGATTTCGTCCCAGTTCACATTCCAAGTGATATTCGGCATGCTAATTACATTGCCGTTTGCGAAATTGCATTATCTCTTATAGTTTCCAAGATATGGACTATCGATAATTTACACCTTAGGCTCTGCTTCTAACTTGGGCCCAAATTGTAAAATGGTCTTATCTATTGGCGATTTCGTTCCAATTCACATTCCAAGTAATATTCGGCATGCTAATTACATTGCCGGTTGCCAAATTGCATTATCTCTTATAGTTTCCGAGATATGGACTATCGATAATTTACACCTTAGGCTCTGCTTCTAACTTGGGCCCAAATTATAAAATGGTCTTATCTATTGGCGATTTAGTTGCAATTCACATTCCAAGTAATATTCGGCATGCTAATTACATTGCCGGTTGCCAAATTGCATTATCTCTTATAGTTTCCGAGATATGGACTATCGATAATTTACACCTTAGGCTCTGCTTCTAACTTGGGCCCAAATTGTAAAATGGTCTTATCTATTGGCGATTTCGTTCCAATTCACATTCCAAGTAATATTCGGCATGCTAATTACATTGCCGGTTGCCAAATTGCATTATCTCTTATAGTTTCCGAGATATGGACTATCGATAATTTACACCTTAGGCTCTGCTTCTAACTTAGGCCCAAATTGTAAAATGGTCTTATCTATTGGCGATTTCGTTCCAATTCACATTCCAAGTAATATTCGGCATGCTAATTACATTGCCGGTTGCCAAATTGCATTATCTCTTATAGTTTCCGAGATATGGACTATCGATAATTTACACCTTAGGCTCTGCTTCTAACTTGGGCCCAAATTGTAAAATGGTCTTATCTATTGGCGATTTCGTTCCAATTCACATTCCAAGTAATATTCGGTATGCTAATTACATTGCCGGTTGCCAAATTGCATTATCTCTTATAGTTTCCGAGATAAGGACTATCGATAATTTACACCTTAGGCTCTGCTTCTAACTTGGGCCCAAATTGTAAAATGGTCTTATCTATTGGCGATTTCGTTCCAATTCACATTCCAAGTAATATTCGGCATGCTAATTACATTGCCGGTTGCCAAATTGCATTATCTCTTATAGTTTCCGAGATATGGACTATCGATAATTTACACCTTAGGTTCTGCTTCTAACTTGGGCCCAAATTGTAAAATGGTCTTATCTATTGGCGATTTCGTCCCAATTCACATTCCAAGTGATATTCGGCGTGCTAATTACATTGCCGGTTGCGAAATTGCATTATCTCTTATAGTTTCCGAGATATGGACTATCAATTATTTACACCTTAGGCTCTGCTTCTAACTTGGGCCCAAATTGTAAAATGGTCTTATCTATTGGCGATTTCGTTCCAATTCACATTCCGAGTAATATTCGGCATGCTAATTACATTGCCGGTTGCCAAATTGCATTATCTCTTATAGTTTCCGAGATATGGACTATCGATAATTTACACCTTAGGCTCTGCTTCTAACTTGGGCCCAAATTGTAAAATGGTCTTATCTATTGACGATTTCGTTCCAATTCACATTCCAAGTAATATTCGGCATGCTAATTACATTGCCGGTTGCCAAATTGCATTATCTCTTATAGTTTCCGAGATATGGACTATCGATAATTTACACCTTAGGCTCCGCTTCTAACTTGGGCCCAAATTGTAAAATGGTCTTATCTATTGGCGATTTCGTTCCAATTCACATTCCAAGTAATATTCGGCATGCTAATTACATTGCCGGTTGCCAAATTGCATTATCTCTAATAGTTTCCGAGATATGGACTATCGATAATTTACACCTTAGGCTCTGCTTCTAACTTGGGCCCAAATTGTAAAATGGCCTTATCTATTGGCGATTTAGTTGCAATTCACATTCCAAGTAATACTCGCCATGCTAATTACATTGCCGGTTGCCAAATTGCATTATCTCTTATAGTTTCCGAGATATGGACTATCGATAATTTACACCTTAGGCTCTGCTTCTAACTTGGGCCCAAATTGTAAAATGGTCTTATCTATTGGCGATTTCGTTCCAATTCACATTCCAAGTAATATTTGGCATGCTAATTACATTGCCGATTGCCAAATTGCATTATCTCTTATAGCTTCCGAGATATGGACTATCGATAATTTACACATTAGGCTCTGCTTCTAACTTGGGCCCAAATTGTAAAATGGTCTTATCTATTGGCGATTTCGTTCCAATTCACACTCCAAGTAATATTCGGCATTCTAATTACATTGCTGGTTGCCAAATTGCATTATCTCTTATAGTTTCCGAGATATGGACTATCGATAACTTACACCTTAGGCTCTGCTTCTAACTTGGGCCCAAATTGTAAAATGGTCTTATCTATTGGCGATTTCGTTCCAATTCACATTCCAAGTAATATTCGGCATGCTAATTACATTGCCGGTTGCCAAATTGCATTATCTCTTATAGTTTCCGAGATATGGACTATCGATAATTTACACCTTAGGCTCTGCTTCTAACTTGGGCCCAAATTATAAAATGGTCTTATCTATTGGCGATTTAGTTGCAATTCACATTCCAAGTAATATTCGGCATGCTAATTACATTGCCGGTTGCCAAATTGCATTATCTCTTATAGTTTCCGAGATATGGACTATCGATAATTTACACCTTAGGCTCTGCTTCTAACTTGGGCCCAAATTGTAAAATGGTCTTATCTATTGGCGATTTCGTTCCAATTCACATTCCAAGTAATATTCGGCATGCTAATTATATTGCCGGTTGCCAAATTGCATTATCTCTTATAGTTTCCGAGATATGGACTATCGATAATTTACACCTTAGGCTCTGCTTCTAACTTGGGCCCAAATTGTAAAATGGTCTTATCTGTTGGCGATTTCGTTCCAATTCACATTCCAAGTAATATTCGGCATGCTAATTACATTGCCGGTTGCCAAATTGCATTATCTCTTATAGTTTCCGAGATAAGGACTATCGATAATTTACACCTTAGGCTCTGCTTCTAACTTGGGCCCAAATTGTAAAATGGTCTTATCTATTGGCGATTTCGTTCCAATTCACATTCCAAGTAATATTCGGCATGCTAATTACATTGCCGGTTGCCAAATTGCGTTATCTCTTATAGTTTCCGAGATATGGACTATCGATAATTTACACCTTAGGCTCTGCTTCTAACTTGGGCCCAAATTGTAAAATGGTCTTATCTATTGGCGATTTCGTCCCAATTCACATTCCAAGTGATATTCGGCATGCTAATTACATTGCCGGTTGCGAAATTGCATTATCTCTTATAGTTTCCGAGATATGGACTATCGATAATTTACACCTTAGGCTCTGCTTCTAACTTGGGCCCAAATTGTAAAATGGTCTTATCTATTGGCGATTTCGTTCCAATTCACATTCCAAGTAATATTCGGCATGCTAATTACATTGCCGGTTGCCAAATTGCATTATCTCTTATAGTTTCCGAGATATGGACTATCGATAATTTACACCTTAGGCTCTGCTTCTAACTTGGGCCCAAATTGTAAAATGGTCTTATCTATTGGCGATTTCGTTCCAATTCACATTCCAAGTAATATTCGGCATGCTAATTACATTGCCGGTTGCCAAATTGCGTTATCTCTTATAGTTTCCGAGATATGGACTATCGATAATTTACACCTTAGGCTCTGCTTCTAACTTGGGCCCAAATTATAAAATGGTCTTATCTTTTGGCGATTTAGTTGCAATTCACATTCCAAGTAATATTCGGCATGCTAATTACATTGCCGGTTGCCAAATTGCATTATCTCTTATAGTTTCCGAGATATGGACTATCGATAATTTACACCTTAGGCTCTGCTTCTAACTTGGGCCCAAATTGTAAAATGGTCTTATCTATTGGCGATTTCGTTCCAATTCACATTCCAAGTAATATTCGGCATGCTAATTACATTGCCGGTTGCCAAATTGCATTATCTCTTATAGTTTCCGAGATATGGACTATCGATAATTTACACCTTAGGCTCTGCTTCTAACTTGGGCCCAAATTGTAAAATGGTCTTATCTATTGGCGATTTCGTTCCAATTCACATTCCAAGTAATATTCGGCATGCTAATTACATTGCCGGTTGCCAAATTGCATTATCTCTTATAGTTTCCGAGATATGGACTATCGATAATTTACACCTTAGGCTCTGCTTCTAACTTGGGCCCAAATTGTAAAATGGTCTTATCTATTGGCGATTTCGTTCCAATTCACATTCCAAGTAATATTCGGCATGCTAATTACATTGCCGGTTGCCAAATTGCGTTATCTCTTATAGTTTCCGAGATATGGACTATCGATAATTTACACCTTAGGCTCTGCTTCTAACTTGGGCCCAAATTGTAAAATGGTCTTATCTATTGGCGATTTCGTCCCAATTCACATTCCAAGTGATATTCGGCATGCTAATTACATTGCCGGTTGCCAAATTGCATTATCTCTTATAGTTTCCGAGATATGGATTATCGATAATTTACACCTTAGGCTCTGCTTCTAACGTGGGCCCAAATTGTAAAATGGTCTTATCTATTGGCGATTTCGTTCCAATTCACATTCCGAGTAATATTCGGCATGCTAATTACATTGCCGGTTGCCAAATTGCATTATCTCTTATAGTTTCCGAGATATGGACTATCGATAATTTACACCTTAGGCTCTGCTTCTAACTTGGGCCCAAATTGTAAAATGGTCTTATCTATTGGCGATTTCGTTCCAATTCACATTCCAAGTAATATTCGGCATGCTAATTACATTGCCGGTTGCCAAATTGCATTATCTCTTATAGTTTCCGAGATATGGACTATCGATAATTTACACCTTAGGCTCCGCTTCTAACTTGGGCCCAAATTGTAAAATGGTCTTATCTATTGGCGATTTCGTTCCAATTCACATTCCAAGTAATATTCGGCATGCTAATTACATTGCCGGTTGCCAAATTGCATTATCTCTTATAGTTTCCGAGATATATACTATCGATAATTTACACCTTAGGCTCTGCTTCTAACTTGGGCCCAAATTGTAAAATGGTCTTATCTATTGGCGATTTAGTTGCAATTCACATTCCATGTAATACTCGGCATGCTAATTACATTGCCGGTTGCCAAATTGCATTATCTCTTATAGTTTCCGAGATATGGACTATCGATAATTTACACCTTAGGCTCTGCTTCTAACTTGGGCCCAAATTGTAAAATGGTCTTATCTATTGGCGATTTCGTTCCAATTCACATTCCAAGTAATATTTGGCATGCTAATTACATTGCCGGTTGCCAAATTGCATTATCTCTTATAGTTTCCGAGATATGGACTATCGATAATTTACACCTTAGGCTCTGCTTCTAACTTGGGCCCAAATTGTAAAATGGTCTTATCTATTGGCGATTTCGTTCCAATTCACACTCCAAGTAATATTCGGCATGCTAATTACATTGCCGGTTGCCAAATTGCATTATCTCTTATAGTTTCCGAGATATGGACTATCGATAATTTACACCTTAGGCTCTGCTTCTAACTTGGGCCCAAATTGTAAAATGGTCTTATCTATTGGCGATTTCGTCCCAATTCACATTCCAAGTGATATTCGGCATGCTAATTACATTGCCGGTTGCCAAATTGCATTATCTCTTATAGTTTCCGAGATATGGACTATCGATAATTTACACCTTAGGCTCTGCTTCTAACTTGGGCCCAAATTGTAAAATGGTCTTATCTATTGGCGATTTCGTTCCAATTCACATTCCAAGTAATATTCGGCATGCTAATTACATTGCCGGTTGCCAAATTGCATTATCTCTTATAGTTTCCGAGATATGGACTATCGATAATTTACACCTTAGGCTCTGCTTCTAACTTGGGCCCAAATTGTAAAATGGTCTTATCTATTGGCGATTTCGTTCCAATTCACATTCTAAGTAATATTCGGCATGCTAATTACATTGCCGGTTGCCAAATTGCATTATCTCTTATAGTTTCCGAGATATGGACTATCGATAATTTACACCTTAGGCTCTGCTTCTAACTTGGGCCCAAATTGTAAAATGGTCTTATCTATTGGCGATTTCGTTCCAATTCACATTCCAAGTAATATTCGGCATGCTAATTACATTGCCGGTTGCCAAATTGCATTATCTCTTATAGTTTCCGAGATATGGACTATCGATAATTTACACCTTAGGCTCTGCTTCTAACTTGGGCCCAAATTGTAAAATGGTCTTATCTATTGGCGATTTCGTTCCAATTCACATTCCAAGTAATATTCGGCATGCTAATTACATTGCCGGTTGCCAAATTGCATTATCTCTTATAGTTTCCGAGATATGGACTATCGATAATTTACACCTTAGGCTCTGCTTCTAACTTGGGCCCAAATTGTAAAATGGTCTTATCTATTGGCGATTTCGTTCCAATTCACATTCCAAGTAATATTCGGCATGCTAATTACATTGCCGGTTGCCAAATTGCATTATCTCTTATAGTTTCCGAGATATGGACTATCGATAATTTACACCTTAGGCTCTGCTTCTAACTTGGGCCCAAATTGTAAAATGATCTTATCTATTGGCGATTTCGTCCCAATTCACATTCCAAGTGATATTCGGCATGCTAATTACAATGCCGGTTGCGAAATTGCATTATCTCTTATAGTTTCCGAGATATGGACTATCAATAATTTACACCTTAGGCTCTGCTTCTAACTTGGGCCCAAATTGTAAAATGGTCTTATCTATTGGCGATTTCGTTCCAATTCACATTCCGAGTAATATTCGGCATGCTAATTACATTGCCGGTTGCCAAATTGCATTATCTCTTATAGTTTCCGAGATATGGACTATCGATAATTTACACCTTAGGCTCTGCTTCTAACTTGGGCCCAAATTGTAAAATGGTCTTATCTATTGGCGATTTCGTTCCAATTCACATTCCAAGTAATATTCGGCATGCTAATTACATTGCCGGTTGCCAAATTGCATTATCTCTTATAGTTTCCGAGATATGGACTATCGATAATTTACACCTTAGGCTCTGCTTCTAACTTGGGCCCAAATTGTAAAATGGTCTTATCTATTGGCGATTTAGTTGCAATTCACATTCCAAGTAATACTCGGCATGCTAATTACATTGCCGGTTGCCAAATTGCATTATCTCTTATAGTTTCCGAGATATTTACTATCGATAATTTACACCTTAGGCTCTGCTTCTAACTTGGGCCCAAATTGTAAAATGGTCTTATCTATTGGCGATTTCGTTCCAATTCACATTCCAAGTAATATTTGGCATGCTAATTACATTGCCGGTTGCCAAATTGCATTATCTCTTATAGTTTCCGAGATATGGACTATCGATAATTTACACCTTAGTCTCTGCTTCTAACTTGGGCCCAAATTGTAAAATGGTCTTATCTATTGGCGATTTCGTTCCAATTCACATTCCAAGTAATATTTGGCATGCTAATTACATTGCCGGTTGTCAAATTGCATTATCTCTTATAGTTTCCGAGATATGGACTATCGATAATTTACACCTTAGGCTCTGCTTCTAACTTGGGCCCAAATTGTAAAATGGTCTTATCTATTGGCGATTTCGTTCCAATTCACACTCCAAGTAATATTCGGCATGCTAATTACATTGCCGGTTGCCAAGTTGCATTATCTCTTATAGTTTCCGAGATATGGACTATCGATAATTTACACCTTAGGCTCTGCTTCTAACTTGGGCCCAAATTGTAAAATGGTCTTATCTATTGGCGATTTCGTCCCAATTCACATTCCAAGTGATATTCGGCATGCTAATTACATTGCCGGTTGCGAAATTGCATTATCTCTTATAGTTTCCGAGATATGGACTATCGATAATTTACACCTTAGGCTCTGCTTCTAACTTGGGCCCAAATTGTAAAATGGTCTTATCTATTGGCGATTTCGTTCCAATTCACATTCCAAGTAATATTCGGCATGCTAATTACATTGCCGGTTGCCAAATTGCATTATCTCTTATAGTTTCCGAGATATGGACTATCGATAATTTACACCTTAGGCTCTGCTTCTAACTTGGGCCCAAATTATAAAATGGTCTTATCTATTGGCGATTTAGTTGCAATTCACATTCCAAGTAATATTCGGCATGCTAATTACATTGCCGGTTGCCAAGTTGCATTATCTCTTATAGTTTCCGAGATATGGACTATCGATAATTTACACCTTAGGCTCTGCTTCTAACTTGGGCCCAAATTGTAAAATGGTCTTATCTATTGGCGATTTCGTTCCAATTCACATTCCAAGTAATATTCGGCATGCTAATTACATTGCCGGTTGCCAAATTGCATTATCTCTTATAGTTTCCGAGATATGGACTATCGATAATTTACACCTTAGGCTCTGCTTCTAACTTGGGCCCAAATTGTAAAATGGTCTTATCTATTGGCGATTTCGTTCCAATTCACATTCCAAGTAATATTCGGCATGCTAATTACATTGCCGGTTGTCAAATTGCATTATCTCTTATAGTTTCCGAGATAAGGACTATCGATAATTTACACCTTAGGCTCTGCTTCTAACTTGGGCCCAAATTGTAAAATGGTCTTATCTATTGGCGATTTCGTTCCAATTCACATTCCAAGTAATATTCGGCATTCTAATTACATTGCCGGTTGCCAAATTGCATTATCTCTTATAGTTTCCGAGATATGGACTATCGATAATTTACACCTTAGGCTCTGCTTCTAACTTGGGCCCAAATTGTAAAATGGTCTTATCTATTGGCGATTTCGTTCCAATTCACATTCCAAGTAATATTCGGCATGCTAATTACATTGCCGGTTGCCAAATTGCATTATCTATTATAGTTTCCGAGATATGGACTATCGATAATTTACACCTTAGGCTCTGCTTCTAACTTGGGCCCAAATTGTAAAATGGTCTTATCTATTGGCGATTTCGTTCCAATTCACATTCCGAGTAACATTCGGCATGCTAATTACATTGCCGGTTGCCAAATTGCATTATCTCTTATAGTTTCCGAGATATGGACTATCGATAATTTACACCTTAGGCTCTGCTTCTAACTTGGGCCCAAATTGTAAAATGGTCTTATCTATTGGCGATTTCGTTCCAATTCACATTCCAAGTAATATTCGGCATGCTAATTACATTGCCGGTTGCCAAATTGCATTATCTCTTATAGTTTCCGAGATATGGACTATCGATAATTTACACCTTAGGCTCCGCTTCTAACTTGGGCCCAAATTGTAAAATGGTCTTATCTATTGGCGATTTCGTTCCAATTCACATTCCAAGTAATATTCGGCATGCTAATTACATTGCCGGTTGCCAAATTGCATTATCTCTTATAGTTTCCGA
Source organism: Rhynchophorus ferrugineus (assembly GCF_030347505.1). Classification (NCBI taxonomy): domain Eukaryota; kingdom Metazoa; phylum Arthropoda; class Insecta; order Coleoptera; family Curculionidae; genus Rhynchophorus; species Rhynchophorus ferrugineus. The sequence goes on along the minus strand of NW_027472956.1, from coordinate 108,596 downwards.
GATATATACTATCGATAATTTACACCTTAGGCTCTGCTTCTAACTTGGGCCCAAATTGTAAAATGGTCTTATCTATTGGCGATTTAGTTGCAATTCACATTCCATGTAATACTCGGCATGCTAATTACATTGCCGGTTGCCAAATTGCATTATCTCTTATAGTTTCCGAGATATGGACTATCGATAATTTACACCTTAGGCTCTGCTTCTAACTTGGGCCCAAATTGTAAAATGGTCTTATCTATTGGCGATTTCGTTCCAATTCACATTCCAAGTAATATTTGGCATGCTAATTACATTGCCGGTTGCCAAATTGCATTATCTCTTATAGTTTCCGAGATATGGACTATCGATAATTTACACCTTAGGCTCTGCTTCTAACTTGGGCCCAAATTGTAAAATGGTCTTATCTATTGGCGATTTCGTTCCAATTCACACTCCAAGTAATATTCGGCATGCTAATTACATTGCCGGTTGCCAAATTGCATTATCTCTTATAGTTTCCGAGATATGGACTATCGATAATTTACACCTTAGGCTCTGCTTCTAACTTGGGCCCAAATTGTAAAATGGTCTTATCTATTGGCGATTTCGTCCCAATTCACATTCCAAGTGATATTCGGCATGCTAATTACATTGCCGGTTGCCAAATTGCATTATCTCTTATAGTTTCCGAGATATGGACTATCGATAATTTACACCTTAGGCTCTGCTTCTAACTTGGGCCCAAATTGTAAAATGGTCTTATCTATTGGCGATTTCGTTCCAATTCACATTCCAAGTAATATTCGGCATGCTAATTACATTGCCGGTTGCCAAATTGCATTATCTCTTATAGTTTCCGAGATATGGACTATCGATAATTTACACCTTAGGCTCTGCTTCTAACTTGGGCCCAAATTGTAAAATGGTCTTATCTATTGGCGATTTCGTTCCAATTCACATTCCAAGTAATATTCGGCATGCTAATTACATTGCCGGTTGCCAAATTGCATTATCTCTTATAGTTTCCGAGATATGGACTATCGATAATTTACACCTTAGGCTCTGCTTCTAACTTGGGCCCAAATTGTAAAATGGTCTTATCTATTGGCGATTTCGTTCCAATTCACATTCCAAGTAATATTCGGCATGCTAATTACATTGCCGGTTGCCAAATTGCATTATCTCTTATAGTTTCCGAGATATGGACTATCGATAATTTACACCTTAGGCTCTGCTTCTAACTTGGGCCCAAATTGTAAAATGGTCTTATCTATTGGCGATTTCGTTCCAATTCACATTCCAAGTAATATTCGGCATGCTAATTACATTGCCGGTTGCCAAATTGCATTATCTCTTATAGTTTCCGAGATATGGACTATCGATAATTTACACCTTAGGCTCTGCTTCTAACTTGGGCCCAAATTGTAAAATGATCTTATCTATTGGCGATTTCGTCCCAATTCACATTCCAAGTGATATTCGGCATGCTAATTACAATGCCGGTTGCGAAATTGCATTATCTCTTATAGTTTCCGAGATATGGACTATCAATAATTTACACCTTAGGCTCTGCTTCTAACTTGGGCCCAAATTGTAAAATGGTCTTATCTATTGGCGATTTCGTTCCAATTCACATTCCGAGTAATATTCGGCATGCTAATTACATTGCCGGTTGCCAAATTGCATTATCTCTTATAGTTTCCGAGATATGGACTATCGATAATTTACACCTTAGGCTCTGCTTCTAACTTGGGCCCAAATTGTAAAATGGTCTTATCTATTGGCGATTTCGTTCCAATTCACATTCCAAGTAATATTCGGCATGCTAATTACATTGCCGGTTGCCAAATTGCATTATCTCTTATAGTTTCCGAGATATGGACTATCGATAATTTACACCTTAGGCTCTGCTTCTAACTTGGGCCCAAATTGTAAAATGGTCTTATCTATTGGCGATTTAGTTGCAATTCACATTCCAAGTAATACTCGGCATGCTAATTACATTGCCGGTTGCCAAATTGCATTATCTCTTATAGTTTCCGAGATATTTACTATCGATAATTTACACCTTAGGCTCTGCTTCTAACTTGGGCCCAAATTGTAAAATGGTCTTATCTATTGGCGATTTCGTTCCAATTCACATTCCAAGTAATATTTGGCATGCTAATTACATTGCCGGTTGCCAAATTGCATTATCTCTTATAGTTTCCGAGATATGGACTATCGATAATTTACACCTTAGTCTCTGCTTCTAACTTGGGCCCAAATTGTAAAATGGTCTTATCTATTGGCGATTTCGTTCCAATTCACATTCCAAGTAATATTTGGCATGCTAATTACATTGCCGGTTGTCAAATTGCATTATCTCTTATAGTTTCCGAGATATGGACTATCGATAATTTACACCTTAGGCTCTGCTTCTAACTTGGGCCCAAATTGTAAAATGGTCTTATCTATTGGCGATTTCGTTCCAATTCACACTCCAAGTAATATTCGGCATGCTAATTACATTGCCGGTTGCCAAGTTGCATTATCTCTTATAGTTTCCGAGATATGGACTATCGATAATTTACACCTTAGGCTCTGCTTCTAACTTGGGCCCAAATTGTAAAATGGTCTTATCTATTGGCGATTTCGTCCCAATTCACATTCCAAGTGATATTCGGCATGCTAATTACATTGCCGGTTGCGAAATTGCATTATCTCTTATAGTTTCCGAGATATGGACTATCGATAATTTACACCTTAGGCTCTGCTTCTAACTTGGGCCCAAATTGTAAAATGGTCTTATCTATTGGCGATTTCGTTCCAATTCACATTCCAAGTAATATTCGGCATGCTAATTACATTGCCGGTTGCCAAATTGCATTATCTCTTATAGTTTCCGAGATATGGACTATCGATAATTTACACCTTAGGCTCTGCTTCTAACTTGGGCCCAAATTATAAAATGGTCTTATCTATTGGCGATTTAGTTGCAATTCACATTCCAAGTAATATTCGGCATGCTAATTACATTGCCGGTTGCCAAGTTGCATTATCTCTTATAGTTTCCGAGATATGGACTATCGATAATTTACACCTTAGGCTCTGCTTCTAACTTGGGCCCAAATTGTAAAATGGTCTTATCTATTGGCGATTTCGTTCCAATTCACATTCCAAGTAATATTCGGCATGCTAATTACATTGCCGGTTGCCAAATTGCATTATCTCTTATAGTTTCCGAGATATGGACTATCGATAATTTACACCTTAGGCTCTGCTTCTAACTTGGGCCCAAATTGTAAAATGGTCTTATCTATTGGCGATTTCGTTCCAATTCACATTCCAAGTAATATTCGGCATGCTAATTACATTGCCGGTTGTCAAATTGCATTATCTCTTATAGTTTCCGAGATAAGGACTATCGATAATTTACACCTTAGGCTCTGCTTCTAACTTGGGCCCAAATTGTAAAATGGTCTTATCTATTGGCGATTTCGTTCCAATTCACATTCCAAGTAATATTCGGCATTCTAATTACATTGCCGGTTGCCAAATTGCATTATCTCTTATAGTTTCCGAGATATGGACTATCGATAATTTACACCTTAGGCTCTGCTTCTAACTTGGGCCCAAATTGTAAAATGGTCTTATCTATTGGCGATTTCGTTCCAATTCACATTCCAAGTAATATTCGGCATGCTAATTACATTGCCGGTTGCCAAATTGCATTATCTATTATAGTTTCCGAGATATGGACTATCGATAATTTACACCTTAGGCTCTGCTTCTAACTTGGGCCCAAATTGTAAAATGGTCTTATCTATTGGCGATTTCGTTCCAATTCACATTCCGAGTAATATTCGGCATGCTAATTACATTGCCGGTTGCCAAATTGCATTATCTCTTATAGTTTCCGAGATATGGACTATCGATAATTTACACCTTAGGCTCTGCTTCTAACTTGGGCCCAAATTGTAAAATGGTCTTATCTATTGGCGATTTCGTTCCAATTCACATTCCAAGTAATATTCGGCATGCTAATTACATTGCCGGTTGCCAAATTGCATTATCTCTTATAGTTTCCGAGATATGGACTATCGATAATTTACACCTTAGGCTCCGCTTCTAACTTGGGCCCAAATTGTAAAATGGTCTTATCTATTGGCGATTTCGTTCCAATTCACATTCCAAGTAATATTCGGCATGCTAATTACATTGCCGGTTGCCAAATTGCATTATCTCTTATAGTTTCCGAGATATGGACTATCGATAATTTACACCTTAGGCTCTGCTTCTAACTTGGGCCCAAATTGTAAAATGGTCTTATCTATTGGCGATTTAGTTGCAATTCACATTCCAAGTAATACTCGCCATGCTAATTACATTGCCGGTTGCCAAATTGCATTATCTCTTATAGTTTCCGAGATATGGACTATCGATAATTTACACCTTAGGCTCTGCTTCTAACTTGGGCCCAAATTGTAAAATGGTCTTATCTATTGGCGATTTCGTTCCAATTCACATTCCAAGTAATATTTGGCATGCTAATTACATTGCCGGTTGCCAAATTGCATTATCTCTTATAGTTTCCGAGATATGGACTATCGATAATTTACACCTTAGGCTCTGCTTCTAACTTGGGCCCAAATTGTAAAATGGTCTTATCTATTGGCGATTTCGTTCCAATTCACACTCCAAGTAATATTCGGCATGCTAATTACATTGCCGGTTGCCAAATTGCATTATCTCTTATAGTTTCCGAGATATGGACTATCGATAATTTACACCTTAGGCTCTGCTTCTAACTTGGGCCCAAATTGTAAAATGGTCTTATCTATTGGCGATTTCGTCCCAATTCACATTCCAAGTGATATTCGGCATGCTAATTACATTGCCGGTTGCGAAATTGCATTATCTCTTATAGTTTCCGAGATATGGACTATCGATAATTTACACCTTAGGCTCTGCTTCTAACTTGGGCCCAAATTATAAAATGGTCTTATCTATTGGCGATTTAGTTGCAATTCACATTCCAAGTAATATTCGGCATGCTAATTACATTGCCGGTTGCCAAATTGCATTATCTCTTATAGATTCCGAGATATGGACTATCGATAATTTACACCTTAGGCTCTGCTTCTAACTTGGGCCCAAATTGTAAAATGGTCTTATCTATTGGCGATTTCGTTCCAATTCACATTCCAAGTAATATTCGGCATGCTAATTACATTGCCGGTTGCCAAATTGCATTATCTCTTATAGTTTCCGAGATATGGACTATCGATAATTTACACCTTAGGCTCTGCTTCTAACTTGGGCCCAAATTCTAAAATGGTCTTATCTATTGGCGATTTCGTTACAATTCACATTCCAAGTAATATTCGGCATGCTAATTACATTGCCGGTTGCCAAATTGCATTATCTCTTATAGTTTTCGAGATATGGACTATCGATAATTTACACCTTAGGCTCTGCTTCTAACTTTTGCCCAAATTGTAAAATGGTCTTATCTATTGGCGATTTCGTTCCAATTCACATTCCAAGTAATATTCGGCATGCTAATTACATTGCCGGTTGCCAAATTGCATTATCTCTTATAGTTTCCGAGATATGGAATATCGATAATTTACACCTTAGGCTATGCTTCTAACTTGGGCCCAAATTGTAAAATGGTCTTATCTATTGGCGATTTCGTTCCATTTCACATTCCAAGTAATATTCGGCATGCTAATTACATTGCCGGTTGCCAAATTGCATTATCTCTTATAGTTTCCGAGATAAGGACTATCGATAATTTACACCTTAGGCTCTGCTTCTAACTTGGGCCCAAATTGTAAAATGGTCTTATCTATTGGCGATTTCGTTCCAATTCACATTCCAAGTAATATTCGGCATGCTAATTACATTGCCGGTTGCCAAATTGCATTATCTCTTATAGTTTCCGAGATATGGACTATCGATAATTTACACCTTAGGCTCTGCTTCTAACTTGGGCCCAAATTGTAAAATGGTCTTATCTATTGGCGATTTCGTCCCAATTCACATTCCAAGTGATATTCGGCATGCTAATTACATTGCCGGTTGCGAAATTGCATTATCTCTTATAGTTTCCGAGATATGGACTATCAATAATTTACACCTTAGGCTCTGCTTCTAACTTGGGCCCATATTGTAAAATGGTCTTATCTATTGGCGATTTCGTTCCAATTCACATTCCGAGTAATATTCGGCATGCTAATTACATTGCCGGTTGCCAAATTGCATTATCTCTTATAGTTTCCGAGATATGGACTATCGATAATTTACACCTTAGGCTCCGCTTCTAACTTGGGCCCAAATTGTAAAATGGTCTTATCTATTGGCGATTTCGTTCCAATTCACATTCCAAGTAATATTCGGCATGCTAATTACATTGCCGGTTGCCAAATTGCATTATCTCTTATAGTTTCCGAGATATGGACTATCGATAATTTACACCTTAGGCTCTGCTTCTAACTTGGGCCCAAATTGTAAAATGGTCTTATCTATTGGCGATTTAGTTGCAATTCACATTCCAAGTAATACTCGCCATGCTAATTACATTGCCGGTTGCCAAATTGCATTATCTCTTATAGTTTCCGAGATATGGACTATCGATAATTTACACCTTAGGCTCTGCTTCTAACTTGGGCCCAAATTGTAAAATGGTCTTATCTATTGGCGATTTCGTTCCAATTCACATTCCAAGTAATATTCGGCATGCTAATTACATTGCCGGTTGCCAAATTGCATTATCTCTTATAGTTTCCGAGATATGGACTATCGATAATTTACACCTTAGGCTCCGCTTCTAACTTGGGCCCAAATTGTAAAATGGTCTTATCTATTGGCGATTTCGTTCCAATTCACATTCCAAGTAATATTCGGCATGCTAATTACATTGCCGGTTGCCAAATTGCATTATCTCTTATAGTTTCCGAGATATGGACTATCGATAATTTACACCTTAGGCTCTGCTTCTAACTTGGGCCCAAATTGTAAAATGGTCTTATCTATTGGCGATTTAGTTGCAATTCACATTCCAAGTAATACTCGCCATGCTAATTACATTGCCGGTTGCCAAATTGCATTATCTCTTATAGTTTCCGAGATATGGACTATCGATAATTTACACCTTAGGCTCTGCTTCTAACTTGGGCCCAAATTGTAAAATGGTCTTATCTATTGGCGATTTCGTTCCAATTCACATTCCAAGTAATATTTGGCATGCTAATTACATTGCCGGTTGCCAAATTGCATTATCTCTTATAGTTTCCGAGATATGGACTATCGATAATTTACACCTTAGGCTCTGCTTCTAACTTGGGCCCAAATTGTAAAATGGTCTTATCTATTGGCGATTTCGTTCCAATTCACACTCCAAGTAATATTCGGCATGCTAATTACATTGCCGGTTGCCAAATTGCATTATCTCTTATAGTTTCCGAGATATGGACTATCGATAATTTACACCTTAGGCTCTGCTTCTAACTTGGGCCCAAATTGTAAAATGGTCTTATCTATTGGCGATTTCGTCCCAATTCACATTCCAAGTGATATTCGGCATGCTAATTACATTGCCGGTTGCGAAATTGCATTATCTCTTATAGTTTCCGAGATATGGACTATCGATAATTTACACCTTAGGCTCTGCTTCTAACTTGGGCCCAAATTATAAAATGGTCTTATCTATTGGCGATTTAGTTGCAATTCACATTCCAAGTAATATTCGGCATGCTAATTACATTGCCGGTTGCCAAATTGCATTATCTCTTATAGATTCCGAGATATGGACTATCGATAATTTACACCTTAGGCTCTGCTTCTAACTTGGGCCCAAATTGTAAAATGGTCTTATCTATTGGCGATTTCGTTCCAATTCACATTCCAAGTAATATTCGGCATGCTAATTACATTGCCGGTTGCCAAATTGCATTATCTCTTATAGTTTCCGAGATATGGACTATCGATAATTTACACCTTAGGCTCTGCTTCTAACTTGGGCCCAAATTCTAAAATGGTCTTATCTATTGGCGATTTCGTTACAATTCACATTCCAAGTAATATTCGGCATGCTAATTACATTGCCGGTTGCCAAATTGCATTATCTCTTATAGTTTTCGAGATATGGACTATCGATAATTTACACCTTAGGCTCTGCTTCTAACTTTTGCCCAAATTGTAAAATGGTCTTATCTATTGGCGATTTCGTTCCAATTCACATTCCAAGTAATATTCGGCATGCTAATTACATTGCCGGTTGCCAAATTGCATTATCTCTTATAGTTTCCGAGATATGGAATATCGATAATTTACACCTTAGGCTATGCTTCTAACTTGGGCCCAAATTGTAAAATGGTCTTATCTATTGGCGATTTCGTTCCATTTCACATTCCAAGTAATATTCGGCATGCTAATTACATTGCCGGTTGCCAAATTGCATTATCTCTTATAGTTTCCGAGATAAGGACTATCGATAATTTACACCTTAGGCTCTGCTTCTAACTTGGGCCCAAATTGTAAAATGGTCTTATCTATTGGCGATTTCGTTCCAATTCACATTCCAAGTAATATTCGGCATGCTAATTACATTGCCGGTTGCCAAATTGCATTATCTCTTATAGTTTCCGAGATATGGACTATCGATAATTTACACCTTAGGCTCTGCTTCTAACTTGGGCCCAAATTGTAAAATGGTCTTATCTATTGGCGATTTCGTCCCAATTCACATTCCAAGTGATATTCGGCATGCTAATTACATTGCCGGTTGCGAAATTGCATTATCTCTTATAGTTTCCGAGATATGGACTATCAATAATTTACACCTTAGGCTCTGCTTCTAACTTGGGCCCATATTGTAAAATGGTCTTATCTATTGGCGATTTCGTTCCAATTCACATTCCGAGTAATATTCGGCATGCTAATTACATTGCCGGTTGCCAAATTGCATTATCTCTTATAGTTTCCGAGATATGGACTATCGATAATTTACACCTTAGGCTCCGCTTCTAACTTGGGCCCAAATTGTAAAATGGTCTTATCTATTGGCGATTTCGTTCCAATTCACATTCCAAGTAATATTCGGCATGCTAATTACATTGCCGGTTGCCAAATTGCATTATCTCTTATAGTTTCCGAGATATGGACTATCGATAATTTACACCTTAGGCTCTGCTTCTAACTTGGGCCCAAATTGTAAAATGGTCTTATCTATTGGCGATTTAGTTGCAATTCACATTCCAAGTAATACTCGCCATGCTAATTACATTGCCGGTTGCCAAATTGCATTATCTCTTATAGTTTCCGAGATATGGACTATCGATAATTTACACCTTAGGCTCTGCTTCTAACTTGGGCCCAAATTGTAAAATGGTCTTATCTATTGGCGATTTCGTTCCAATTCACATTCCAAGTAATATTTGGCATGCTAATTACATTGCCGGTTGCCAAATTGCATTATCTCTTATAGTTTCCGAGATATGGACTATCGATAATTTACACCTTAGGCTCTGCTTCTAACTTGGGCCCAAATTGTAAAATGGACTTATCTATTGGCGATTTCGTTCCAATTCACATTCCAAGTAATATTCGGCATGCTAATTACATTGCCGGTTGCCAAATTGCATTATCTCTTATAGTTTCCGAGATATGGACTATCGATAATTTACACCTTAGGCTCTGCTTCTAACTTGGGCCCAAATTGTAAAATGGTCTTATCTATTGGCGATTTCGTTCCAATTCACATTCCAAGTAATATTCGGCATGCTAATTACATTGCCGGTTGTCAAATTGCATTATCTCTTATAGTTTCCGAGATAAGGACTATCGATAATTTACACCTTAGGCTCTGCTTCTAACTTGGGCCCAAATTGTAAAATGGTCTTATCTATTGGCGATTTCGTTCCAATTCACATTCCAAGTAATATTCGGCATTCTAATTACATTGCCGGTTGCCAAATTGCATTATCTCTTATAGTTTCCGAGATATGGACTATCGATAATTTACACCTTAGGCTCTGCTTCTAACTTGGGCCCAAATTGTAAAATGGTCTTATCTATTGGCGATTTCGTTCCAATTCACATTCCAAGTAATATTCGGCATGCTAATTACATTGCCGGTTGCCAAATTGCATTATCTATTATAGTTTCCGAGATATGGACTATCGATAATTTACACCTTAGGCTCTGCTTCTAACTTGGGCCCAAATTGTAAAATGGTCTTATCTATTGGCGATTTCGTTCCAATTCACATTCCGAGTAATATTCGGCATGCTAATTACATTGCCGGTTGCCAAATTGCATTATCTCTTATAGTTTCCGAGATATGGACTATCGATAATTTACACCTTAGGCTCTGCTTCTAACTTGGGCCCAAATTGTAAAATGGTCTTATCTATTGGCGATTTCGTTCCAATTCACATTCCAAGTAATATTCGGCATGCTAATTACATTGCCGGTTGCCAAATTGCATTATCTCTTATAGTTTCCGAGATATGGACTATCGATAATTTACACCTTAGGCTCCGCTTCTAACTTGGGCCCAAATTGTAAAATGGTCTTATCTATTGGCGATTTCGTTCCAATTCACATTCCAAGTAATATTCGGCATGCTAATTACATTGCCGGTTGCCAAATTGCATTATCTCTTATAGTTTCCGAGATATGGACTATCGATAATTTACACCTTAGGCTCTGCTTCTAACTTGGGCCCAAATTGTAAAATGGTCTTATCTATTGGCGATTTAGTTGCAATTCACATTCCAAGTAATACTCGCCATGCTAATTACATTGCCGGTTGCCAAATTGCATTATCTCTTATAGTTTCCGAGATATGGACTATCGATAATTTACACCTTAGGCTCTGCTTCTAACTTGGGCCCAAATTGTAAAATGGTCTTATCTATTGGCGATTTCGTTCCAATTCACATTCCAAGTAATATTTGGCATGCTAATTACATTGCCGGTTGCCAAATTGCATTATCTCTTATAGTTTCCGAGATATGGACTATCGATAATTTACACCTTAGGCTCTGCTTCTAACTTGGGCCCAAATTGTAAAATGGTCTTATCTATTGGCGATTTCGTTCCAATTCACACTCCAAGTAATATTCGGCATGCTAATTACATTGCCGGTTGCCAAATTGCATTATCTCTTATAGTTTCCGAGATATGGACTATCGATAATTTACACCTTAGGCTCTGCTTCTAACTTGGGCCCAAATTGTAAAATGGTCTTATCTATTGGCGATTTCGTCCCAATTCACATTCCAAGTGATATTCGGCATGCTAATTACATTGCCGGTTGCGAAATTGCATTATCTCTTATAGTTTCCGAGATATGGACTATCGATAATTTACACCTTAGGCTCTGCTTCTAACTTGGGCCCAAATTGTAAAATGGTCTTATCTATTGGCGATTTCGTTCCAATTCACATTCCAAGTAATATTCGGCATGCTAATTACATTGCCGGTTGCCAAATTGCATTATCTCTTATAGTTTCCGAGATATGGACTATCGATAATTTACACCTTAGGCTCTGCTTCTAACTTGGGCCCAAATTATAAAATGGTCTTATCTATTGGCGATTTAGTTGCAATTCACATTCCAAGTAATATTCGGCATGCTAATTACATTGCCGGTTGCCAAATTGCATTATCTCTTATAGATTCCGAGATATGGACTATCGATAATTTACACCTTAGGCTCTGCTTCTAACTTGGGCCCAAATTGTAAAATGGTCTTATCTATTGGCGATTTCGTTCCAATTCACATTCCAAGTAATATTCGGCATGCTAATTACATTGCCGGTTGCCAAATTGCATTATCTCTTATAGTTTCCGAGATATGGACTATCGATAATTTACACCTTAGGCTCTGCTTCTAACTTGGGCCCAAATTCTAAAATGGTCTTATCTATTGGCGATTTCGTTACAATTTACATTCCAAGTAATATTCGGCATGCTAATTACATTGCCGGTTGCCAAATTGCATTATCTCTTATAGTTTTCGAGATATGGACTATCGATAATTTACACCTTAGGCTCTGCTTCTAACTTTTGCCCAAATTGTAAAATGGTCTTATCTATTGGCGATTTCGTTCCAATTCACATTCCAAGTAATATTCGGCATGCTAATTACATTGCCGGTTGCCAAATTGCATTATCTCTTATAGTTTCCGAGATATGGAATATCGATAATTTACACCTTAGGCTATGCTTCTAACTTGGGCCCAAATTGTAAAATGGTCTTATCTATTGGCGATTTCGTTCCATTTCACATTCCAAGTAATATTCGGCATGCTAATTACATTGCCGGTTGCCAAATTGCATTATCTCTTATAGTTTCCGAGATAAGGACTATCGATAATTTACACCTTAGGCTCTGCTTCTAACTTGGGCCCAAATTGTAAAATGGTCTTATCTATTGGCGATTTCGTTCCAATTCACATTCCAAGTAATATTCGGCATGCTAATTACATTGCCGGTTGCCAAATTGCATTATCTCTTATAGTTTCCGAGATATGGACTATCGATAATTTACACCTTAGGCTCTGCTTCTAACTTGGGCCCAAATTGTAAAATGGTCTTATCTATTGGCGATTTCGTCCCAATTCACATTCCAAGTGATATTCGGCATGCTAATTACATTGCCGGTTGCGAAATTGCATTATCTCTTATAGTTTCCGAGATATGGACTATCAATAATTTACACCTTAGGCTCTGCTTCTAACTTGGGCCCATATTGTAAAATGGTCTTATCTATTGGCGATTTCGTTCCAATTCACATTCCGAGTAATATTCGGCATGCTAATTACATTGCCAGTTGCCAAATTGCATTATCTCTTATAGTTTCCGAGATATGGACTATCGATAATTTACACCTTAGGCTCCGCTTCTAACTTGGGCCCAAATTGTAAAATGGTCTTATCTATTGGCGATTTCGTTCCAATTCACATTCCAAGTAATATTCGGCATGCTAATTACATTGCCGGTTGCCAAATTGCATTATCTCTTTTAGTTTCCGAGATATGGACTATCGATAATTTACACCTTAGGCTCTGCTTCTAACTTGGGCCCAAATTGTAAAATGGTCTTATCTATTGGCGATTTAGTTGCAATTCACATTCCAAGTAATACTCGCCATGCTAATTACATTGCCGGTTGCCAAATTGCATTATCTCTTATAGTTTCCGAGATATGGACTATCGATAATTTACACCTTAGGCTCTGCTTCTAACTTGGGCCCAAATTGTAAAATGGTCTTATCTATTGGCGATTTCGTTCCAATTCACATTCCAAGTAATATTTGGCATGCTAATTACATTGCCGGTTGCCAAATTGCATTATCTCTTATAGTTTCCGAGATATGGACTATCGATAATTTACACCTTAGGCTCTGCTTCTAACTTGGGCCCAAATTGTAAAATGGTCTTATCTATTGGCGATTTCGTTCCAATTCACACTCCAAGTAATATTCGGCATGCTAATTACATTGCCGGTTGCCAAATTGCATTATCTCTTATAGTTTCCGAGATATGGACTATCGATAATTTACACCTTAGGCTCTGCTTCTAACTTGGGCCCAAATTGTAAAATGGTCTTATCTATTGGCGATTTCGTCCCAATTCACATTCCAAGTGATATTCGGCATGCTAATTACATTGCCGGTTGCGAAATTGCATTATCTCTTATAGTTTCCGAGATATGGACTATCGATAATTTACACCTTAGGCTCTGCTTCTAACTTGGGCCCAAATTGTAAAATGGTCTTATCTATTGGCGATTTCGTTCCAATTCACATTCCAAGTAATATTCGGCATGCTAATTACATTGCCGGTTGCCAAATTGCATTATCTCTTATAGTTTCCGAGATATGGACTATCGATAATTTACACCTTAGGCTCTGCTTCTAACTTGGGCCCAAATTATAAAATGGTCTTATCTATTGGCGATTTAGTTGCAATTCACATTCCAAGTAATATTCGGCATGCTAATTACATTGCCGGTTGCCAAATTGCATTATCTCTTATAGTTTCCGAGATATGGACTATCGATAATTTACACCTTAGGCTCTGCTTCTAACTTGGGCCCAAATTGTAAAATGGTCTTATCTATTGGCGATTTCGTTCCAATTCACATTCCAAGTAATATTCGGCATGCTAATTACATTGCCGGTTGCCAAATTGCATTATCTCTTATAGTTTCCGAGATATGGACTATCGATAATTTACACCTTAGGCTCTGCTTCTAACTTGGGCCCAAATTCTAAAATGGTCTTATCTATTGGCGATTTCGTTACAATTCACATTCCAAGTAATATTCGGCATGCTAATTACATTGCCGGTTGCCAAATTGCATTATCTCTTATAGTTTCCGAGATATGGACTATCGATAATTTACACCTTAGGCTCTGCTTCTAACTTGGGCCCAAATTGTAAAATGGTCTTATCTATTGGCGATTTCGTTCCAATTCACATTCCAAGTAATATTCGGCATGCTAATTACATTGCCGGTTGCCAAATTGCATTATCTCTTATAGTTTCCGAGATATGGACTATCGATAATTTACACCTTAGGCTCTGCTTCTAACTTGGGCCCAAATTGTAAAATGGTCTTATCTATTGGCGATTTCGTTCCATTTCACATTCCAAGTAATATTCGGCATGCTAATTACATTGCCGGTTGCCAAATTGCATTATCTCTTATAGTTTCCGAGATAAGGACTATCGATAATTTACACCTTAGGCTCTGCTTCTAACTTGGGCCCAAATTGTAAAATGGTCTTATCTATTGGCGATTTCGTTCCAATTCACATTCCAAGTAATATTCGGCATGCTAATTACATTGCCGGTTGCGAAATTGCATTATCTCTTATAGTTTCCGAGATATGGACTATCAATAAATTACACCTTAGGCTCTGCTTCTAACTTGGGCCCATATTGTAAAATGGTCTTATCTATTGGCGATTTCGTTCCAATTCACATTCCGAGTAATATTCGGCATGCTAATTACATTGCCGGTTGCCAAATTGCATTATCTCTTATAGTTTCCGAGATATGGACTATCGATAATTTACACCTTAGGCTCTGCTTCTAACTTGGGCCCAAATTGTAAAATGGTCTTATCTATTGGCGATTTCGTTCCAATTCACATTCCAAGTAATATTCGGCATGCTAATTACATTGCCGGTTGCCAAATTGCATTATCTCTTATAGTTTCCGAGATATGGACTATCGATAATTTACACCTTAGGCTCCGCTTCTAACTTGGGCCCAAATTGTAAAATGGTCTTATCTATTGGCCATTTCGTTCCAATTCACATTCCAAGTAATATTCGGCATGCTAATTACATTGCCGGTTGCCAAATTGCATTATCTCTTATAGTTTCCGAGATATGGACTATCGATAATTTACACCTTAGGCTCTGCTTCTAACTTGTGCCCAAATTGTAAAATGGTCTTATCTATTGGCGATTTAGTTGCAATTCACATTCCATGTAATACTCGGCATGCTAATTACATTGCCGGTTGCCAAATTGCATTATCTCTAATAGTTTCCGAGATATGGACTATCGATAATTTACACCTTCGGCTCTGCTTCTAACTTGGGCCCAAATTGTAAAATGGTCTTATCTATTGGCGATTTCGTTCCAATTCACATTCCAAGTAATATTTGGCATGCTAATTACATTGCCGGTTGCCAAATTGCATTATCTCTTATAGTTTCCGAGATATGGACTATCGATAATTTACACCTTAGGCTCTGCTTCTAACTTGGGCCCAAATTGTAAAATGGTCTTATCTATTGGCGATTTCGTTCCAATTCACACTCCAAGTAATATTCGGCATGCTAATTACATTGCCGGTTGCCAAATTGCATTATCTCTTATAGTTTCCGAGATATGGACTATCGATAATTTACACCTTAGGCTCTGCTTCTAACTTGGGCCCAAATTGTAAAATGGTCTTATCTATTGGCGATTTCGTCCCAATTCACATTCCAAGTGATATTCGGCATGCTAATTACATTGCCGGTTGCCAAATTGCATTATCTCTTATAGTTTCCGAGATAGGGACTATCGATAATTTACACCTTAGGCTCTGCTTCTAACTTGGGCCCAAATTGTAAAATGGTCTTATCTATTGGCGATTTCGTTCCAATTCACATTCCAAGTAATATTCGGCATGCTAATTACATTGCCGGTTGCCAAATTGCATTATCTCTTATAGTTTCCGAGATATGGACTATCGATAATTTACACCTTAGGCTCTGCTTCTAACTTGGGCCCAAATTGTAAAATGGTCTTATCTATTGGCGATTTCGTTCCAATTCACATTCCAAGTAATATTCGGCATGCTAATTACATTGCCGGTTGCCAAATTGCATTATCTCTTATAGTTTCCGAGATATGGACTATCGATAATTTACACCTTAGGCTCTGCTTCTAACTTGGGCCCAAATTGTAAAATGGTCTTACCTATTGGCGATTTCGTCCCAATTCACATTCCAAGTGATATTCGGCATGCTAATTACATTGCCGGTTGCGAAATTGCATTATCTCTTATAGTTTCCGAGATATGGACTATCAATAATTTACACCTTAGGCTCTGCTTCTAACTTGGGCCCAAATTGTAAAATGGTCTTATCTATTGGCAATTTCGTTCCAATTCACATTCCGAGTAATATTCGGCATGCTAATTACATTGCCGGTTGCCAAATTGCATTATCTCTTATAGTTTCCGAGATATGGACTATCGATAATTTACACCTTAGGCTCTGCTTCTAACTTGGGCCCAAATTGTAAAATGGTCTTATCTCTAGGCGATTTCGTTCCAATTCACATTCCAAGTAATATTCGGCATGCTAATTACATTGCCGGTTGCCAAATTGCATTATCTCTTATAGTTTCCGAGATATGGACTATCGATAATTTACACCTTAGGCTCTGCTTCTAACTTGGGCCCAAATTGTAAAATGGTCTTATCTATTGGCGATTTCGTCCCAATTCACATTCCAAGTGATATTCGGCATGCTAATTACATTGCCGGTTGCGAAATTGCATTATCTCTTATAGTTTCCGAGATATGGACTATCAATAATTTACACCTTAGGCTCTGCTTCTAACTTGGGCCCAAATTGTAAAATGGTCTTATCTATTGGCAATTTCGTTCCAATTCACATTCCGAGTAATATTCGGCATGCTAATTACATTGCCGGTTGCCAAATTTCATTATCTCTTATAGTTTCCGAGATATGGACTATCGATAATTTACACCTTAGGCTCTGCTTCTAACTTGGGCCCAAATTGTAAAATGGTCTTATCTATTGGCGATTTCGTTCCAATTCACATTCCAAGTAATATTCGGCATGCTAATTACATTGCCGGTTGCCAAATTGCATTATCTCTTATAGTTTCCGAGATATGGACTATCGATAATTTACACCTTAGGCTCCGCTTCTAACTTGGGCCCAAATTGTAAAATGGTCTTATCTATTGGCGATTTCGTTCCAATTCACATTCCAAGTAATATTCGGCATGCTAATTACATTGCCGGTTGCCAAATTGCATTATCTCTTATAGTTTCCGAGATATGGACTATCGATAATTTACACCTTAGGCTCTGCTTCTAACTTGGGCCCAAATTGTAAAATGGTCTTATCTATTGGCGATTTCGTTCCAATTCACATTCCAAGTAATATTCGGCATGCTAATTACATTGCCGGTTGCCAAATTGCATTATCTCTTATAGTTTCCGAGATATGGACTATCGATAATTTACACCTTAGGCTCTGCTTCTAACTTGGGCCCAAATTGTAAAATGGTCTTATCTATTGGCGATTTAGTTGCAATTCACATTCCAAGTAATACTCGGCATGCTAATTACATTGCCGGTTGCCAAATTGCATTATCTCTTATAGTTTCCGAGATATGGACCATCGATAATTTACACCTTAGGCTCTGCTTCTAACTTGGGCCCAAATTGTAAAATGGTCTTATCTATTGGCGATTTCGTTCCAATTCACATTCCAAGTAATATTTGGCATGCTAATTACATTGCCGGTTGCCAAATTGCATTATCTCTTATAGTTTCCGAGATATGGACTATCGATAATTTACACCTTAGGCTCTGCTTCTAACTTGGGCCCAAATTGTAAAATGGTCTTATCTATTGGCGATTTTGTTCCAATTTACCCTCCAAGTAATATTCGGCATGCTAATTACATTGCCGGTTGCCAAATTGCATTATCTCTTATTGTTTCCGAGATATGGACTATCGATAATTTACACCTTAGGCTCTGCTTCTAACTTGGGCCCAAATTGTAAAATGGTCTTATCTATTGGCGATTTCGTTCCAATTCACATTCCAAGTAATATTCGGCATGCTAATTACATTGCCGGTTGCCAAATTGCATTATCTCTTATAGTTTCCGAGATATGGACTATCGATAATTTACACCTTAG
The DNA here is from genome assembly GCF_030347505.1 of Rhynchophorus ferrugineus. Classification (NCBI taxonomy): domain Eukaryota; kingdom Metazoa; phylum Arthropoda; class Insecta; order Coleoptera; family Curculionidae; genus Rhynchophorus; species Rhynchophorus ferrugineus. The sequence goes on along the minus strand of NW_027472956.1, from coordinate 90,145 downwards.
GCTCTGCTTCTAACTTGGGCCCAAATTGTAAAATGGTCTTATCTATTGGCGATTTAGTTGCAATTCACATTCCAAGTAATATTCGGCATGCTAATTACATTGCTGGTTGCCAAATTGCATTATCTCTTATAGTTTCCGAGATATGGACTATCGATAATTTACACCTTAGGCTCTGCTTCTAACTTGGGCCCAAATTGTAAAATGGTCTTATCTATTGGCGATTTCGTTCCAATTCACATTCCAAGTAATATTCGGCATGCTAATTACATTGCCGGTTGCCAAATTGCATTATCTCTTATAGTTTCCGAGATATGGACTATAGATAATTTACACCTTAGGCTCTGCTTCTAACTTGGGCCCAAATTGTAAAATGGTCTTATCTATTGGCGATTTCGTTCCAATTCACATTCCAAGTAATATTCGGCATGCTAATTACATTGCCGGTTGCCAAATTGCATTATCTCTTATATTTTCCGAGATATGGACTATCGATAATTTACACCTTAGGCTCTGCTTCTAACTTGGGCCCAAATTGTAAAATGGTCTTATCTATTGGCGATTTCGTTCCAATTCACACTCCAAGTAATATTCGGCATGCTAATTACATTGCCGGTTGCCAAATTGCATTATCTCTTATAGTTTCCGAGATATGGACTATCGATAATTTACACCTTAGGCTCTGCTTCTAACTTGGGCCCAAATTGTAAAATGGTCTTATCTATTGGCGATTTCGTTCCAATTCACATTCCAAGTAATATTCGGCGTGCTAAATACATTGCCGGTTGCCAAATTGAATTATCTCTTATAGTTTCCGAGATATGGACTATCGATAATTTACACCTTAGGCTCTGCTTCTAACTTGGGCCCAAATTGTAAAATGGTCTTACCTATTGGCGATTTCGTTCCAATTCACATTCCAAGTAATATTCGGCATGCTAATTACATTGCCGGTTGCCAAATTGCATTATCTCTTATAGTTTCCGAGATATGGACTATCGATAATTTACACCTTAGGCTCTGCTTCTAACTTGGGCCCAAATTGTAAAATGGTCTTATCTATTGGCGATTTCGTTCCAATTCACATTCCAAGTAATATTCGGCATGCTAATTACATTGCCGGTTGCCAAATTGCATTATCTCTTATAGTTTCCGAGATATGGACTATCGGTAATTTACACCTTAGGCTCTGCTTCTAACTTGGGCCCAAATTGTAAAATGGTCTTATCTATTGGCGATTTCGTCCCAATTCACATTCCAAGTAATATTCGGCATGCTAATTACATTGCCGGTTGCGAAATTGCATTATCTCTTATAGTTTCCGAGATATGGACTATCGATAATTTACACCTTAGGCTCTGCTTCTAACTTGGGCCCAAATTGTAAAATGGTCTTATCTATTGGCAATTTCGTTCCAATTCACATTCCAAGTAATATTCGGCATGCTAATTACATTGCCGGTTGCCAAATTGCATTATCTCTTATAGTTTCCGAGATATGGACTATCGATAATTTACACCTTATTCTCTGCTTCTAACTTGGGCCCAAATTGTAAAATGGTCTTATCTATTGGCGATTTCGTTCCAATTCACATTCCAAGTAATATTCGGCATGCTAATTACATTGCCGGTTGCCAAATTGCATTATCTCTTATAGTTTCCGAGATATGGACTATCGATAATTTACACCTTAGGCTCTGCTTCTAACTTGGGCCCAAATTGTAAAATGGTCTTATCTATTGGCGATTTCGTTCCAATTCACATTCCAAGTAATATTCGGCATGCTAATTACATTGCCGGTTGCCAAATTGCATTATCTCTTATAGTTTCCGAGATATGGACTATCGATAATTTACACCTTAGGCTCTGCTTCTAACTTGGGCCCAAATTGTAAAATGGTCTTATCTATTGGCGATTTCGTCCCAATTCACATTCCAAGTGATATTCGGCATGCTAATTACATTGCCGGTTGCGAAATTGCATTATCTCTTATAGTTTCCGAGATATGGACTATCGATAATTTACACCTTAGGCTCTGCTTCTAACTTGGGCCCAAATTGTAAAATGGTCTTATCTATTGGCGATTTCGTTCCAATTCACATTCCAAGTAATATTCGGCATGCTAATTACATTGCCGGTTGCCAAATTGCATTATCTCTTATAGTTTCCGAGATATGGACTATCGATAATTTACACCTTAGGCTCTGCTTCTAACTTGGGCCCAAATTTTAAAATGGTCTTATCTATTGGCGATTTCGTTCCAATTCACACTCCAAGTAATATTCGGCATGCTAATTACATTGCCGGTTGCCAAATTGCATTATCTCTTATAGTTTCCGAGATATGGACTATCGATAATTTACACCTTAGGCTCTGCTTCTAACTTGGGCCCAAATTGTAAAATGGTCTTATCTATTGGCGATTTCGTTCCAATTCACATTCCAAGTAATATTCGGCATGCTAATTACATTGCCGGTTGCCAAATTGCATTATCTCTTATAGTTTCCGAGATATGGACTATCGATAATTTACACCTTAGGCTCTGCTTCTAACTTGGGCCCAAATTGTAAAATGGTCTTATCTATTGGCGATTTCGTTCCAATTCACATTCCAAGTAATATTCGGCATGCTAATTACATTGCCGGTTGCCAAATTGCATTATCTCTTATAGTTTCCGAGATATGGACTATCGATAATTTACACCATAGGCTCTGCTTCTAACTTGGGCCCAAATTGTAAAATGGTCTTATCTATTGGCGATTTCGTTCCAATTCACATTCCAAGTAATATTCGGCATGCTAATTACATTGCCTGTTGCCAAATTGCATTATCTCTTATAGTTTCCGAGATATGGACTATCGATAATTTACACCTTAGGCTCTGCTTCTAACTTGCTCCCAAAGTGTAAAATGGTCTTATCTATTGGCGATTTCGTTCCAATTCACATTCCAAGTAATATTCGGCATGCTATTTACATTGCCGGCTGCCAAATTGCATTATCTCTTATAGTTTCCGAGATATGGACTATCGATAATTTACACCTTAGGCTCTGCTTCTAACTTGGGCCCAAATTGTAAAATGGTCTTATCTATTGGCGATTTCGTTCCAATTCACATTCCAAGTAATATTCGGCATGCTAATTACATTGCCTGTTGCCAAATTCAATTATCTCTTATAGTTACCGAGATATGGACTAAGGATAATTTACACCTTAGGCTCTGCTTCTAACTTGGGCCCAAATTGTAAAATGGTCTTATCTATTGGCGATTTCGTTCCAATTCACATTCCAAGTAATATTGGGCATGCTAATTACATTGCCGGTTGCCAAATTGCATTATCTCTTATAGTTTCCGAGATATGGACTATCGATAATTTACATCTTAGGCTCTGCTTCTAACTTGGGCCCAAATTGTAAAATGGTCTTATCTATTGGCGATTTCGTTCCAATTCACATTCCAAGTAATATTCGGCATGCTAATTACATTGCCGGTTGCCAAATTGCATTATCTCTTATAGTTTCCGAGATATGGACTATCGATAATTTACACCTTAGGCTCTGCTTCTAACTTGGGCCCAAATTGTAAAATGGTCTTATCTATTGGCGATTTCGTTCCAATTCACATTCCAAGTAATATTCGGCATGCTAATTACATTGCCGGTTGCCAAATTGCATTATCTCTTATAGTTTCCGAGATATGGACTATCGATAATTTACACCATAGGCTCTGCTTCTAACTTGGGCCCAAATTGTAAAATGGTCTTCTCTATTGGCGATTTCGTTCCAATTCACATTCCAAGTAATATTCGGCATGCTAATTACGTTGCCGGTTGCCAAATTGCATTATCTCTTATAGTTTCCGAGATATGGACTATCGATAATTTACACCTTAGGCTCTGCTTCTAACTTGGGCCCAAATTGTAAAATGGTCTTCTCTATTGGCGATTTCGTTCCAATTCACATTCCAAGTAATATTCGGCATGCTAATTACATTGCCGGTTGCCAAATTGCATTATCTCTTATAGTTTCCGAGATATGGACTATCGATAATTTACACCTTAGGCTCTGCTTCTAACTTGGGCCCAAATTGTAAAATGGTCTTCTCTATTGGCGATTTCGTTCCAATTCACATTCCAAGTAATATTCGGCATGCTAATTACATTGCCGGTTGCCAAATTGCATTATCTCTTATAGTTTCCGAGATATGGACTATCGGTAATTTACACCTTAGGCTCTGCTTCTAACTTGGGCCCAAATTGTAAAATGGTCTTATCTATTGGCGATTTCGTTCCAATTCACATTCCAAGTAATATCCGGCATGCTAATTACATTGCCGGTTGCCAAATTGAATTATCTCTTATAGTTTCCGAGATATGGACTATCGATAATTTACACCTTAGGCTCTGCTTCTAACTTGGGCCCAAATTGTAAAATGGTCTTACCTATTGGCGATTTCGTTCCAATTCACATTCCAAGTAATATTCGGCTTGCTAATTACATTGCCGGTTGCCAAATTGCATTATCTCTTATAGTTTCCGAGATATGGACTATCGATAATTTACACCTTAGGCTCTGCTTCTAACTTGGACCCAAATTGTAAAATGGTCTTATCTATTGGCGATTTCGTTCCAATTCACATTCCAAGTAATATTCGGCATGCTAATTACATTGCCGGTTGCCAAATTGCATTATCTCTTATAGTTTCCGAGATATGGACTATCGATAATTTACATCTTAGGCTCTGCTTCTAACTTGATCCCAAATTGTAAAATCGTCTTATCTATTGGCGATTTCGTTCCAATTCACATTCCAAGTAATATTCGGCATGCTAATTACATTGCCGGTTGCCAAATTGCATTATCTCTTATAGTTTCCGAGATATGGACTATCGATAATTTACATCTTAGGCTCTGCTTCTAACTTGATCCCAAATTGTAAAATCGTCTTATCTATTGGCGATTTCGTTCCAATTCACATTCCAAGTAATATTCGGCATGCTAATTACATTGCCGGTTGCCAAATTGCATTATCTCTTATAGTTTCCGAGATGTGGACTATCGATAATTTACACCTTAGGCTCTGCTTCTAACTTGGGCCCAAATTGTAAAATGGTCTTATCTATTGGCGATTTCGTTCCAATTCACATTCCAAGTAATATCCGGCATGCTAATTACATTGCCGGTTGCCAAATTGAATTATCTCTTATAGTTTCCGAGATATGGACTATCGATAATTTACACCTTAGCTCTGCTTCTAACTTGGGCCCAAATTGTAAAATGGTCTTATCTATTGGCGATTTCGTTCCAATTCACATTCCAAGTAATATTCGGCATGCTAATTACATTGCCGGTAGCCAAATTGCATTATCTCTTATAGTTTCCGAGATATGGACTATCGATAATTTACATCTTAGGCTCTGCTTCTAACTTGGGCCCAAATTGTAAAATGGTCTTATCTATTGGCGATTTCGTTCCAATTCAAATTCCAAGTAATATTCGGCATGCTAATTACATTGCCGGTTGCCAAATTGCATTATCTCTTATAGTTTCCGAGATATGGACTATCGATAATTTACACCTTAGGCTCTGCTTCTAACTTGGGCCCAAATTGTAAAATGGTCTTATCTATTGGCGATTTCGTCCCAATTCACATTCCAAGTGATATTCGGCATGCTAATTACATTGCCGGTTGCGAAATTGCATTATCTCCTATAGTTTCCGAGATATGGACTATCAATAATTTACACCTTAGGCTCTGCTTCTAACTTGGGCCCAAATTTTAAAATGGCCTTATCTATTGGCGATTTCGTTCCAATTCACAATCCAAGTAATATTCGGCATGCTAATTACATTGCCGGTTGCCAAATTGCATTATCTCTTATAGTTTCCGAGATATGGACTATCGATAATTTACACCTTAGGCTCTGCTTCTAACTTGGGCCCAAATTGTAAAATGGTCTTATCTATTGGCGATTTCGTTCCAATTCACATTCCAAGTAATATTCGGCATGCTAATTACATTGCCGGTTGCCAAATTGCATTATCTCTTATAGTTTCCGAGATATGGACTATCGATAATTTACACCTTAGGCTCTGCTTCTAACTTGGGCCCAAATTGTAAAATGGTCTTATCTATTGGCGATTTCGTTCCAATTCACATTCCAAGTAATATTCGGCATGCTAATTACATTGCCGGTTGCCAAATTGCATTATCTCTTATAGTTTCCGAGATATGGAGTATCGATAATTTACACCTTAGGCTCTGCTTCTAACTTGGGCCCAAATTGTAAAATGGTCTTATCTATTGGCGATTTCGTTCCAATTCACACTCCAAGTAATATTCGGCATGCTAATTACATTGCCGGTTGCGAAATTGCATTATCTCTTATAGTTTCCGAGATATGGACTATCAATAATTTACACCTTAGGCTCTGCTTCTAACTTGGGCCCAAATTGTAAAATGGTCTTATCTATTGGCGATTTCGTTCCAATTCACATTCCAAGTAATATTCGGCATGCTAATTACATTGCCGGTTGCCAAATTGCATTATCTCTTATAGTTTCCGAGATATGGACTATCGATAATTTACACCTTAGGCTCTGCTTCTAACTTGGGCCCAAATTGTAAAATGGCCTTATCTATTGGCGATTTCGTTCCAATTCACATTCCAAGTAATATTCGGCATGCTAATTACATTGCCGGTTGCCAAATTGCATTATCTCTTATAGTTTCCGAGATATGGACTATCGATAATTTACACCTTAGGCTCTGCTTCTAACTTGGGCCCAAATTGTAAAATGGTCTTATCTATTGGCGATTTCGTTCCAATTCACATTCCAAGTAATATTCGGCATGCTAATCACATTGCCGGTTGCCAAATTGCATTATCTCTTATAGTTTCCGAGATATGGACTATCGATAATTTACACCTTAGGCTCTGCTTCTAACTTGGGCCCAAATTGTAAAATGGTCTTCTCTAATGGCGATTTCGTTCCAATTCACATTCCAAGTAATATTCGGCATGCTAATTACATTGCCGGTTGCCAAATTGCATTACCTCTTATAGTTTCCGAGATATGGACTATCGATAATTTACACCTTAGGCTCTGCTTCTAACTTGGGCCCAAATTGTAAAATGGTCTTATCTATTGGCGATTTCGTTCCAATTCACATTCCAAGTAATATTCGGCATGCTAATTACATTTCCGGTTGCCAAATTGCATTATTTCTTATAGTTTCCGAGATATGGACTATCGATAATTTACACCTTAGGCTCTGCTTCTAACTTGGGCCCAAATTGTAAAATGGTCTTACCTATTGGCGATTTCGTTCCAATTCACATTCCAAGTAATATTCGGCATGCTAATTACATTGCCGGTTGCCAAATTGCATTATCTCTTATAGTTTCCGAGATATGGACTATCGATAATTTACACCTTAGGCTCTACTTCTAACTTGGGCCCAAATTGTAAAATGGTCTTATCTATTGGCGATTTCGTTCCAATTCACATTTCAATTAATATTCGGCATGCTAATTACATTGCCGGTTGCCAAATTGCATTATCTCTTATAGTTTCCGAGATATGGACTATCGATAATTTACACCTTAGGCTCTGCTTCTAACTTGGGCCCAAATTGTAAAATGGTCTTATCTATTGGCGATTTCGTTCCAATTCACATTCCAAGTAATATTCGGCATGCTAATTACATTGCCGGTTGCCAAATTGCATTATCTCTTATAGTTTCCGAGATATGGACTATCGATAATTTACACCTTAGGCTCTGCTTCTAACTTGGGCCCAAATTGTTAAATGGTCTTATCTATTGGCGATTTCGTTCCAATTCACATTCCAAGTAATATTCGGCATGCTAATTACATTGCCGGTTGCCAAATTGCATTATCTCTTATAGTTTCCGAGATATGGACTATCGATAATTTACACCTTAGGCTCTGCTTCTAACTTGGGCCCAAATTGTAAAATGGTCTTATCTATTGGCGATTTCGTTCCAATTCACATTCCAAGTAATATTCGGCATGCTAATTACATTGCCGGTTGCCAAATTGCATTATCTCTTATAGTTTCCGAGATATGGACTATCGGTAATTTACACTTTAGGCTCTGCTTCTAACTTGGGCCCAAATTGTAAAATGGTCTTATCTATTGGCGATTTCGTTCCAATTCACATTCCAAGTAATATCCGGCATGCTAATTACATTGCCGGTTGCCAAATTGAATTATCTCTTATAGTTTCCGAGATATGGACTATCGATAATTTACACCTTAGGCTCTGCTTCTAACTTGGGCCCAAATTGTAAAATGTTCTTACCTATTGGCGATTTCGTTCCAATTCACATTCCAAGTAATATTCGGCATGCTAATTACATTGCCGGTTGCCAAATTGCATTATCTCTTATAGTTTCCGAGATATGGACTATCGATAATTTACACCTTAGGCTCTGCTTCTAACTTGGGCCCAAATTGTAAAATGGTCTTATCTATTGGCGATTTCGTTCCAATTCACATTCCAAGTAATATTCGGCATGCTAATTACATTGCCGGTTGCCAAATTGCATTATCTCTTATAGTTTCCGAGATATGGACTATCGGTAATTTACACCTTAGGCTCTGCTTCTAACTTGGGCCCAAATTGTAAAATGGTCTTATCTATTGGCGATTTCGTTCCAATTCACATTCCAAGTAATATCCGGCATGCTAATTACATTGCCGGTTGCCAAATTGAATTATCTCTTATAGTTTCCGAGATATGGACTATCGATAATTTACACCTTAGGCTTTGCTTCTAACTTGGGCCCAAATTGTAAAATGGTCTTATCTATTGGTGATTTCGTTCCAATTCACATTCCAAGTAATATTCGGCATGCTAATTACATCGCCGGTTGCCAAATTGCATTATCTCTTATAGTTTCCGAGATATGGACTATCGATAATTTACATCTTAGGCTCTGCTTCTAACTTGGGCCCAAATTGTAAAATGGTCTTATCTATTGGCGATTTCGTTCCAATTCACATTCCAAGTAATATTCGGCATGCTAATTACATTGCCGGTTGCCAAATTGCATTATCTCTTATAGTTTCCGAGATATGGACTATCGATAATTTACACCTTAGGCTCTGCTTCTAACTTGGGCCCAAATTCTAAAATGGTCTTATCTATTGGCGATTTCGTTCCAATTCACATTCCAAGTAATATCCGGCATGCTAATTACATTGCCGGTTGCCAAATTGAATTATCTCTTATAGTTTCCGAGATATGGACTATCGATAATTTACACCTTAGGCTCTGCTTCTAACTTGGGCCCAAATTGTAAAATGGTCTTATCTATTGGCGATTTCGTTCCAATTCACATTCCAAGTAATATCCGGCATGCTAATTACATTGCCGGTTGCCAAATTGAATTATCTCTTATAGTTTCCGAGATATGGACTATCGATAATTTACACCTTAGGCTCTGCTTCTAACTTGGGCCCAAATTGTAAAATGGTCTTATCTATTGGCGATTTCGTTCCAATTCACATTCCAAGTAATATTCGGCATGCTAATTACATTTCCGGTTGCCAAATTGCATTATTTCTTATAGTTTCCGAGATATGGACTATCGATAATTTACACCTTAGGCTCTGCTTCTAACTTGGGCCCAAATTGTAAAATGGTCTTACCTATTGGCGATTTCGTTCCAATTCACATTCCAAGTAATATTCGGCATGCTAATTACATTGCCGGTTGCCAAATTGCATTATCTCTTATAGTTTCCGAGATATGGACTATCGATAATTTACACCTTAGGCTCTACTTCTAACTTGGGCCCAAATTGTAAAATGGTCTTATCTATTGGCGATTTCGTTCCAATTCACATTTCAATTAATATTCGGCATGCTAATTACATTGCCGGTTGCCAAATTGCATTATCTCTTATAGTTTCCGAGATATGGACTATCGATAATTTACACCTTAGGCTCTGCTTCTAACTTGGGCCCAAATTGTAAAATGGTCTTATCTATTGGCGATTTCGTTCCAATTCACATTCCAAGTAATATTCGGCATGCTAATTACATTGCCGGTTGCCAAATTGCATTATCTCTTATAGTTTCCGAGATATGGACTATCGATAATTTACACCTTAGGCTCTGCTTCTAACTTGGGCCCAAATTGTTAAATGGTCTTATCTATTGGCGATTTCGTTCCAATTCACACTCCAAGTAATATTCGGCATGCTAATTACATTGCCGGTTGCCAAATTGCATTATCTCTTATAGTTTCCGAGATATGGACTATCGATAATTTACACCTTAGGCTCTGCTTCTAACTTGGGCCCAAATTGTAAAATGGTCTTATCTATTGGCGATTTCGTCCCAATTCACATTCCAAGTGATATTCGGCATGCTAATTACATTGCCGGTTGCGAAATTGCATTATCTCTTATAGTTTCCGAGATATGGACTATCGATAATTTACACCTTAGGCTCTGCTTCTAACTTGGGCCCAAATTGTAAAATGGTCTTATCTATTGGCGATTTCGTCCCAATTCACATTCCAAGTGATATTCGGCATGCTAATTACATTGCCGGTTGCGAAATTGCATTATCTCTTATAGTTTCCGAGATATGGACTATCGATAATTTACACCTTAGGCTCTGCTTCTAACGTGGGCCCAAATTGTAAAATGGTCTTATCTATTGGCGATTTCGTTCCAATTCACATTCCAAGTAATATTCGGCATGCTAATTACATTGCCGGTTGCCAAATTGCATTATCTCTTATAGTTTCCGAGATATGGACTATCGATAATTTACACCTTAGGCTCTGCTTCTAACTTGGGCCCAAATTATAAAATGGTCTTATCTATTGGCGATTTAGTTGCAATTCACATTCCAAGTAATATTCGGCATGCTAATTACATTGCCGGTTGCCAAATTGCATTATCTCTTATAGTTTCCGAGATATGGACTATCGATAATTTACACCTTAGGCTCTGCTTCTAACTTGGGCCCAAATTGTAAAATGGTCTTATCTATTGGCGATTTCGTTCCAATTCACATTCCAAGTAATATTCGGCATGCTAATTACATTGCCGGTTGCCAAATTGCATTATCTCTTATAGTTTCCGAGATATGGACTATCGATAATTTACACCTTAGGCTCTGCTTCTAACTTGGGCCCAAATTGTAAAATGGTCTTATCTATTGGCGATTTCGTTCCAATTCACATTCCAAGTAATATTCGGCATGCTAATTACATTGCCGGTTGCCAAATTGCATTATCTCTTATAGTTTCCGAGATATGGACTATCGATAATTTACACCTAAGGCTCTGCTTCTAACTTGGGCCCAAATTGTAAAATGGTCTTATCTATTGGCGATTTCGTTCCAATTCACATTCCAAGTAATATTCGGCATGCTAATTACATTGCCGGTTGCCAAATTGCATTATCTCTTATAGTTTCCGAGATATGGACTATCGATAATTTACACCTTAGGCTCTGCTTCTAACTTGGGCCCAAATTGTAAAATGGTCTTATCTATTGGCGATTTCGTTCCAATTCACATTCCAAGTAATATTCGGCATGCTAATTACATTGCCGGTTGCCAAATTGCATTATCTCTTATAGTTTCCGAGATATGGACTATCGATAATTTACACCTTAGGCTCTGCTTCTAACTTGGGCCCAAATTGTAAAATGGTCTTATCTATTGGCGATTTCGTCCCAATTCACATTCCAAGTGATATTCGGCATGCTAATTACATTGCCGGTTGCGAAATTGCATTATCTCTTATAGTTTCCGAGATATGGACTATCAATAATTTACACCTTAGGCTCTGCTTCTAACTTGGGCCCAAATTGTAAAATGGTCTTATCTATTGGCGATTTCGTTCCAATTCACATTCCGAGTAATATTCGGCATGCTAATTACATTGCCGGTTGCCAAATTGCATTATCTCTTATAGTTTCCGAGATATGGACTATCGATAATTTACACCTTAGGCTCTGCTTCTATCTTGGGCCCAAATTGTAAAATGGTCTTATCTATTGGCGATTTCGTTCCAATTCACATTCCAAGTAACATTCGGCATGCTAATTACATTGCCGGTTGCCAAATTGCATTATCTCTTATAGTTTCCGAGATATGGACTATCGATAATTTACACCTTAGGCTCTGCTTCTAACTTGGGCCCAAATTGTAAAATGGTCTTATCTATTGGCGATTTCGTTCCAATTCACATTCCAAGTAATATTCGGCATGCTAATTACATTGCCGGTTGCCAAATTGCATTATCTCTTATAGTTTCCGAGATATGGACTATCGATAATTTACACCTTAGGCTCTGCTTCTAACTTGGGCCCAAATTGTAAAATGGTCTTATCAATTGGCGATTTAGTTGCAATTCACATTCCAAGTAATACTCGGCATGCTAATTACATTGCCGGTTGCCAAATTGCTCTTATAGTTTCCGACATATGGACTATCGATAATTTACACCTTAGACTCTGCTTCTAACTTGGGCCCAAATTGTAAAATGGTCTTATCTATTGGCGATTTCGTTCCAATTCACATTCCAAGTAATATTTGGCATGCTAATTACATTACCGGTTGCCAAATTGCATTATCTCTTATAGTTTCCGAGATATGGACTATCGATAATTTACACCTTAGGCTCTGCTTCTAACTTGGGCCCAAATTGTAAAATGGTCTTATCTATTGGCGATTTCGTTCCAATTCACATTCCAAGTAATATTTGGCATGCTAATTACATTGCCGGTTGCCAAATTGCATTATCTCTTATAGTTTCCGAGATATGGACTATCGATAATTTACACCTTAGGCTCTGCTTCTAACTTGGGCCCAAATTGTAAAATGGTCTTATCTATTGGCGATTTCGTTCCAATTCACACTCCAAGTAATATTCGGCATGCTAATTACATTGCCGGTTGCCAAATTGCATTATCTCTTATAGTTTCCGAGATATGGACTATCGATAATTTACACCTTAGGCTCTGCTTCTAACTTGGGCCCAAATTGTAAAATGGTCTTATCTATTGGCGATTTCGTCCCAGTTCACATTCCAAGTGATATTCGGCATGCTAATTACATTGCCGGTTGCGAAATTGCATTATCTCTTATAGTTTCCGAGATATGGACTATCGATAATTTACACCTTAGGCTCTGCTTCTAACTTGGGCCCAAATTGTAAAATGGTCTTATCTATTGGCGATTTCGTTCCAATTCACATTCCAAGTAATATTCGGCATGCTAATTACATTGCCGGTTGCCAAATTGCATTATCTCTTATAGTTTCCGAGATATGGACTATCGATAATTTACACCTTAGGCTCTGCTTCTAACTTGGGCCCAAATTATAAAATGGTCTTATCTATTGGCGATTTAGTTGCAATTCACATTCCAAGTAATATTCGGCATGCTAATTACATTGCCGGTTGCCAAATTGCATTATCTCTTATAGTTTCCGAGATATGGACTATCGATAATTTACACCTTAGGCTCTGCTTCTAACTTGGGCCCAAATTGTAAAATGGTCTTATCTATTGGCGATTTCGTTCCAATTCACATTCCAAGTAATATTCGGCATGCTAATTACATTGCCGGTTGCCAAATTGCATTATCTCTTATAGTTTCCGAGATATGGACTATCGATAATTTACACCTTAGGCTCTGCTTCTAACTTGGGCCCAAATTGTAAAATGGTCTTATCTATTGGCGATTTCGTTCCAATTCACATTCCAAGTAATATTCGGCATGCTAATTACATTGCCGGTTGCCAAATTGCATTATCTCTTATAGTTTCCGAGATATGGACTATCGATAATTTACACCTTAGGCTCTGCTTCTAACTTGGGCCCAAATTGTAAAATGGTCTTATCTATTGACGATTTCGTTCCAATTCACATTCCAAGTAATATTCGGCATGCTAATTACATTGCCGGTTGCCAAATTGCATTATCTCTTATAGTTTCCGAGATATGGACTATCGATAATTTACACCTTAGGCTCTGCTTCTAACTTTGGCCCAAATTGTAAAATGGTCTTATCTATTGGCGATTTCGTTCCAATTCACATTCCAAGTAATATTCGGCATGCTAATTACATTGCCGGTTGCCAAATTGCATTATCTCTTATAGTTTCCGAGATAAGGACTATCGATAATTTACACCTTAGGCTCTGCTTCTAACTTGGGCCCAAATTGTAAAATGGTCTTATCTATTGGCGATTTCGTTCCAATTCACATTCCAAGTAATATTCGGCATGCTAATTACATTGCCGGTTGCCAAATTGCATTATCTCTTATAGTTTCCGAGATATGGACTATCGATAATTTACACCTTAGGCTCTGCTTCTAACTTGGGCCCAAATTGTAAAATGGTCTTATCTATTGGCGATTTCGTCCCAATTCACATTCCAAGTGATATTCGGCATGCTAATTACATTGCCGTTTGCGAAATTGCATTATCTCTTATAGTTTCCGAGATATGGACTATCAATAATTTACACCTTAGGCTCTGCTTCTAACTTGGGCCCAAATTGTAAAATGGTCTTATCTATTGGCGATTTCGTTCCAATTCACATTCCGAGTAATATTCGGCATGCTAATTACATTGCCGGTTGCCAAATTGCATTATCTCTTATAGTTTCCGAGATATGGACTATCGATAATTTACACCTTAGGCTCTGCTTCTAACTTGGGCCCAAATTGTAAAATGGTCTTATCTATTTCCGATTTCGTTCCAATTCACATTCCAAGTAATATTTGGCATGCTAATTACATTGCCGGTTGCCAAATTGCATTATCTCTTATAGTTTCCGAGATATGGACTATCGATAATTTACACCTTAGGCTCTGCTTCTAACTTGGGCCCAAATTGTAAAATGGTCTTATCTATTGGCGATTTCGTTCCAATTCACACTCCAAGTAATATTCGGCATGCTAATTACATTGCCGGTTGCCAAATTGCATTATCTCTTATAGTTTCCGAGATATGGACTATCGATAATTTACACCTTAGGCTCTGCTTCTAACTTGGGCCCAAATTGTAAAATGGTCTTATCTATTGGCGATTTCGTCCCAGTTCACATTCCAAGTGATATTCGGCATGCTAATTACATTGCCGGTTGCGAAATTGCATTATCTCTTATAGTTTCCGAGATATGGACTATCGTTAATTTACACCTTAGGCTCTGCTTCTAACTTGGGCCCAAATTGTAAAATGGTCTTATCTATTGGCGATTTCGTTCCAATTCACATTCCAAGTAATATTCGGCATGCTAATTACATTGCCGATTGCCAAATTGCATTATCTCTTATAGTTTCCGAGATATGGACTATCGATAATTTACACCTTAGGCTCTGCTTCTAACTTGGGCCCAAATTATAAAATGGTCTTATCTATTGGCGATTTAGTTGCAATTCACATTCCAAGTAATATTCGGCATGCTAATTACATTGCCGGTTGCCAAATTGCATTATCTCTTATAGTTTCCGAGATATGGACTATCGATAATTTACACCTTAGGCTCTGCTTCTAACTTGGGCCCAAATTGTAAAATGGTCTTATCTATTGGCGATTTCGTTCCAATTCACATTCCAAGTAATATTCGGCATGCTAATTACATTGCCGGTTGCCAAATTGCATTATCTCTTATAGTTTCCGAGATATGGACTATCGATAATTTACACCTTAGGCTCTGCTTCTAACTTGGGCCCAAATTGTAAAATGGTCTTATCTATTGGCGATTTCGTTCCAATTCACATTCCAAGTAATATTCGGCATGCTAATTACATTGCCGGTTGCCAAATTGCATTATCTCTTATAGTTTCCGAGATATGGACTATCGATAATTTACACCTTAGGCTCTGCTTCTAACTTTGGCCCAAATTGTAAAATGGTCTTATCTATTGGCGATTTCGTTCCAATTCACATTCCAAGTAATATTCGGCATGCTAATTACATTGCCGGTTGCCAAATTGCATTATCTCTTATAGTTTCCGAGATAAGGACTATCGATAATTTACACCTTAGGCTCTGCTTCTAACTTGGGCCCAAATTGTAAAATGGTCTTATCTATTGGCGATTTCGTTCCAATTCACATTCCAAGTAATATTCGGCATGCTAATTACATTGCCGGTTGCCAAATTGCATTATCTCTTATAGTTTCCGAGATATGGACTATCGATAATTTACACCTTAGGCTCTGCTTCTAACTTGGGCCCAAATTGTAAAATGGTCTTATCTATTGGCGATTTCGTCCCAATTCACATTCCAAGTGATATTAGGCATGCTAATTACATTGCCGTTTGCGAAATTGCATTATCTCTTATAGTTTCCGAGATATGGACTATCAATAATTTACACCTTAGGCTCTGCTTCTAACTTGGGCCCAAATTGTAAAATGGTCTTATCTATTGGCGATTTCGTTCCAATTCACATTCCGAGTAATATTCGGCATGCTAATTACATTGCCGGTTGCCAAATTGCATTATCTCTTATAGTTTCCGAGATATGGACTATCGATAATTTACACCTTAGGCTCTGCTTCTAACTTGGGCCCAAATTGTAAAATGGTCTTATCTATTGACGATTTCGTTCCAATTCACATTCCAAGTAATATTCGGCATGCTAATTACATTGCCGGTTGCCAAATTGCATTATCTCTTATAGTTTCCGAGATATGGACTATCGATAATTTACACCTTAGGCTCCGCTTCTAACTTGGGCCCAAATTGTAAAATGGTCTTATCTATTGGCGATTTCGTTCCAATTCACATTCCAAGTAATATTCGGCATGCTAATTACATTGCCGGTTGCCAAATTGCATTATCTCTTATAGTTTCCGAGATATGGACTATCGATAATTTACACCTTAGGCTCTGCTTCTAACTTGGGCCCAAATTGTAAAATGGTCTTATCTATTGGCGATTTAGTTGCAATTCACATTCCAAGTAATACTCGCCATGCTAATTACATTGCCGGTTGCCAAATTGCATTATCTCTTATAGTTTCCGAGATATGGACTATCGATAATTTACACCTTAGGCTCTGCTTCTAACTTGGGCCCAAATTGTAAAATGGTCTTATCTATTGGCGATTTCGTTCCAATTCACATTCCAAGTAATATTTGGCATGCTAATTACATTGCCGGTTGCCAAATTGCATTATCTCTTATAGTTTCCGAGATATGGACTATCGATAATTTACACCTTAGGCTCTGCTTCTAACTTGGGCCCAAATTGTAAAATGGTCTTATCTATTGGCGATTTCGTTCCAATTCACACTCCAAGTAATATTCGGCATGCTAATTACATTGCCGGTTGCCAAATTGCATTATCTCTTATAGTTTCCGAGATATGGACTATCGATAATTTACACCTTAGGCTCTGCTTCTAACTTGGGCCCAAATTGTAAAATGGTCTTATCTATTGGCGATTTCGTCCCAATTCACATTCCAAGTGATATTCGGCATGCTAATTACATTGCCGGTTGCGAAATTGCATTATCTCTTATAGTTTCCGTGATATGGACTATCGATAATTTACACCTTAGGCTCTGCTTCTAACTTGGGCCCAAATTGTAAAATGGTCTTATCTATTGGCGATTTCGTTCCAATTCACATTCCAAGTAATATTCGGCATGCTAATTACATTGCCGGTTGCCAAATTGCATTATCTCTTATAGTTTCAAAGATATGGACTATCGATAATTTACACCTTAGGCTCTGCTTCTAACTTGGGCCCAAATTGTAAAATGGTCTTATCTATTGGCAATTTCGTTCCAATTCACATTCCAAGTAATATTCGGCATGCTAACTACATTGCCGGTTGCCAAATTGCATTATCTCTTATAGTTTCCGAGATATGGACTATCGATAATTTACACCATAGGCTCTGCTTATAACTTGGGCCCAAATTGTAAAATGGTCTTATCTATTGGCGATTTCGTTCCAATTCACATTCCAAGTAATATTCGGCATGCTAATTACATTGCCGGTTGCCAAATTGTATTATCTCTTATAGTTTCCGAGATATGGACTATCGATAATTTACACCTTAGGCTCTGCTTCTAACTTGGGCCCAAATTGTAAAATGGTCTTATCTATTGGCGATTTCGTTCCAATTCACATTCCAAGTAATATTCGGCATGCTAATTACATTGCCGGTTGCCAAATTGAATTATCTATTATAGTTTCCGAGATATGGACTATCGATAATTTACACCTTAGGCTCTGCTTCTAACTTGGGCCCAAATTGTAAAATGGTCTTACCTATTGGCGATTTCGTTCCAATTCACATTCCAAGTAATATTCGGCATGCTAATTACATTGCCGGTTGCCAAATTGCATTATCTCTTATAGTTTCCGAGATATGAACTATCGATAATTTACACCTTAGGCTCTGCTTCTAACTTGGGCCCAAATTGTAAAATGGTCTTATCTATTGGCGATTTCGTTCCAATTCACATTCCAAGTAATATTCGGCATGCTAATTACATTGCCGGTTGCCAAATTGCATTATCTCTTATAGTTTCCGAGATATGGACTATCGATAATTTACACCTTAGGCTCTGCTTCTAACTTGGGCCCAAATTGTAAAATGGTCTTATCTATTGGCGATTTCGTCCCAATTCACATTCCAAGTGATATTCGGCATGCTAATTACATTGCCGGTTGCGAAATTGCATTATCTCTTATAGTTTCCGAGATATGGACTATCGATAATTTACACCTTAGGCTCTGCTTCTAACGTGGGCCCAAATTGTAAATTGGTCTTATCTATTGGCGATTTCGTTCCAATTCACATTCCAAGTAATATTCGGCATGCTAATTACATTGCCGGTTGCCAAATTGCATTATCTCTTATAGTTTCCGAGATATGGACTATCGATAATTTACACCTTAGGCTCTGCTTCTAACTTGGGCCCAAATTATAAAATGGTCTTATCTATTGGCGATTTAGTTGCAATTCACATTCCAAGTAATATTCGGCATGCTAATTACATTGCCGGTTGCCAAATTGCATTATCTCTTATAGTTTCCGAGATATGGACTATCGATAATTTACACCTTAGGCTCTGCTTCTAACTTGGGCCCAAATTGTAAAATGGTCTTATCTATTGGCGATTTCGTTCCAATTCACATTCCAAGTAATATTCGGCATGCTAATTACATTGCCGGTTGCCAAATTGCATTATCTCTTATAGTTTCCGAGATATGGACTATCGATAATTTACACCTTAGGCTCTGCTTCTAACTTGGGCCCAAATTGTAAAATGGTCTTATCTATTGGCGATTTCGTTCCAATTCACATTCCAAGTAATATTCGGCATGCTAATTACATTGCCGGTTGCCAAATTGCATTATCTCTTATAGTTTCCGAGATATGGACTATCGATAATTTACACCTTAGGCTCTGCTTCTAACTTGGGCCCAAATTGTAAAATGGTCTTATCTATTGGCGATTTCGTTCCAATTCACATTCCAAGTAATATTTGGCATGCTAATTACGTTGCCGGTTGCCAAATTGCATTATCTTTTATAGTTTCCGAGATATGGACTATCGATAATTTACACCTTAGGCTCTGCTTCTAACTTGGGCCCAAATTGTAAAATGGTCTTATCTATTGGCGATTTCGTTCCAATTCACAATCCAAGTAATATTTGGCATGCTAATTACATTGCCGGTTGCCAAATTGCATTATCTCTTATAGTTTCCGAGATATGGACTATCGATAATTTACACCTTAGGCTCTGCTTCTAACTTGGGCCCAAATTGTAAAATGGTCTTATCTATTGGCGATTTCGTTCCAATTCACATTCCAAGTAATATTCGGCATGCTAATTACATTGCCGGTTGCCAAATTGCATTATCTCTTATAGTTTCCGAGATATGGACTATCGATAATTTACACCTTAGGCTCTGCTTCTAACTTGGGCCCAAATTATAAAATGGTCTTATCTATTGGCGATTTAGTTGCAATTCACATTCCAAGTAATATTCGGCATGCTAATTACATTGCCGGTTGCCAAATTGCATTATCTCTTATAGTTTCCGAGATATGGACTATCGATAATTTACACCTTAGGCTCTGCTTCTAACTTGGGCCCAAATTGTAAAATGGTCTTATCTATTGGCGATTTCGTTCCAATTCACATTCCAAGTAATATTCGGCATGCTAATTACATTGCCGGTTGCCAAATTGCATTACCTCTTATAGTTTCCGAGATATGGACTATCGATAATTTACACCTTAGGCTCTGCTTCTAACTTGGGCCCAAATTGTAAAATGGTCTTATCTATTGGCGATTTCGTTCCAATTCACATTCCAAGTAATATTCGGCATGCTAATTACATTGCCGGTTGCCAAATTGCATTATCTCTTATAGTTTCCGAGATATGGACTATCGATAATTTACACCTTAGGCTCTGCTTCTAACTTGGGCCCAAATTGTAAAATGGTCTTATCTATTGGCGATTTCGTTCCAATTCACATTCCAAGTAATATTCGGCATGCTAATTACATTGCCGGTTGCTAAATTGCATTATCTCTTATAGTTTCCGAGATATGGACTATCGATAATTTACACCTTAGGCTCTGCTTCTAACTTGGGCCCAAATTGTAAAATGGTCTTATCTATTGGCGATTTCGTTCCAATTCACATTCCAAGTAATATTCGGCATGCTAATTACATTGCCGGTTGCCAAATTGCATTATCTCTTATAGTTTCCGAGATAAGGACTATCGATAATTTACACCTTAGGCTCTGCTTCTAACTTGGGCCCAAATTGTAAAATGGTCTTATCTATTGGCGATTTCGTTCCAATTCACATTCCAAGTAATATTCGGCATGCTAACTACATTGCCGGTTGCCAAATTGCATTATCTCTTATAGTTTCCGAGATATGGACTATCGATAATTTACACCATAGGCTCTGCTTATAACTTGGGCCCAAATTGTAAAATGGTCTTATCTATTGGCGATTTCGTTCCAATTCACATTCCAAGTAATATTCGGCATGCTAATTACATTGCCGGTTGCCAAATTGCATTATCTCTTATAGTTTCAAAGATATGGACTATCGATAATTTACACCTTAGGCTCTGCTTCTAACTTGGGCCCAAATTGTAAAATGGTCTTATCTATTGGCAATTTCGTTCCAATTCACATTCCAAGTAATATTCGGCATGCTAACTACATTGCCGGTTGCCAAATTGCATTATCTCTTATAGTTTCCGAGATATGGACTATCGATAATTTACACCATAGGCTCTGCTTATAATTTGGGCCCAAATTGTAAAATGGTCTTATCTATTGGCGATTTCGTTCCAATTCACATTCCAAGTAATATTCGGCATGCTAATTACATTGCCGGTTGCCAAATTGTATTATCTCTTATAGTTTCCGAGATATGGACTATCGATAATTTACACCTTAGGCTCTGCTTCTAACTTGGGCCCAAATTGTAAAATGGTCTTATCTATTGGCGATTTCGTTCCAATTCACATTCCAAGTAATATTCGGCATGCTAATTACATTGCCGGTTGCCAAATTGAATTATCTCTTATAGTTTCCGAGATATGGACTATCGATAATTTACACCTTAGGCTCTGCTTCTAACTTGGGCCCAAATTGTAAAATGGTCTTACCTATTGGCGATTTCGTTCCAATTCACATTCCAAGTAATATTCGGCATGCTAATTACATTGCCGGTTGCCAAATTGCATTATCTCTTATAGTTTCCGAGATATGAACTATCGATAATTTACACCTTAGGCTCTGCTTCTAACTTGGGCCCAAATTGTAAAATGGTCTTATCTATTGGCGATTTCGTTCCAATTCACATTCCAAGTAATATTCGGCATGCTAATTACATTGCCGGTTGCCAAATTGCATTATCTCTTATAGTTTCCGAGATATGGACTATCGATAATTTACACCTTAGGCTCTGCTTCTAACTTGGGCCCAAATTGTAAAATGGTCTTATCTATTGGCGATTTCGTCCCAATTCACATTCCAAGTGATATTCGGCATGCTAATTACATTGCCGGTTGCGAAATTGCATTATCTCTTATAGTTTCCGAGATATGGACTATCGATAATTTACACCTTAGGCTCTGCTTCTAACGTGGGCCCAAATTGTAAAATGGTCTTATCTATTGGCGATTTCGTTCCAATTCACATTCCAAGTAATATTCGGCATGCTAATTACATTGCCGGTTGCCAAATTGCATTATCTCTTATAGTTTCCGAGATATGGACTATCGATAATTTACACCTTAGGCTCTGCTTCTAACTTGGGCCCAAATTATAAAATGGTCTTATCTATTGGCGATTTAGTTGCAATTCACATTCCAAGTAATATTCGGCATGCTAATTACATTGCCGGTTGCCAAATTGCATTATCTCTTATAGTTTCCGAGATATGGACTATCGATAATTTACACCTTAGGCTCTGCTTCTAACTTGGGCCCAAATTGTAAAATGGTCTTATCTATTGGCGATTTCGTTCCAATTCACATTCCAAGTAATATTCGGCATGCTAATTACATTGCCGGTTGCCAAATTGCATTATCTCTTATAGTTTCCGAGATATGGACTATCGATAATTTACACCTTAGGCTCTGCTTCTAACTTGGGCCCAAATTGTAAAATGGTCTTATCTATTGGCGATTTCGTTCCAATTCACATTCCAAGTAATATTCGGCATGCTAATTACATTGCCGGTTGCCAAATTGCATTATCTCTTATAGTTTCCGAGATATGGACTATCGATAATTTACACCTTAGGCTCTGCTTCTAACTTGGGCCCAAATTGTAAAATGGTCTTATCTATTGGCGATTTCGTTCCAATTCACATTCCAAGTAATATTTGGCATGCTAATTACGTTGCCGGTTGCCAAATTGCATTATCTCTTATAGTTTCCGAGATATGGACTATCGATAATTTACACCTTAGGCTCTGCTTCTAACTTGGGCCCAAATTGTAAAATGGTCTTATCTATTGGCGATTTGGTTCCAATTCACATTCCAAGTAATATTTGGCATGCTAATTACATTGCCGGTTGCCAAATTGCATTATCTCTTATAGTTTCCGAGATATGGACTATCGATAATTTACACCTTAGGCTCTGCTTCTAACTTGGGCCCAAATTGTAAAATGGTCTTATCTATTGGCGATTTCGTTCCAATTCACATTCCAAGTAATATTCGGCATGCTAATTACATTGCCGGTTGCCAAATTGCATTATCTCTTATAGTTTCCGAGATATGGACTATCGATAATTTACACCTTAGGCTCTGCTTCTAACTTGGGCCCAAATTATAAAATGGTCTTATCTATTGGCGATTTAGTTGCAATTCAAATTCCAAGTAATATTCAGCATGCTAATTACATTGCCGGTTGCCAAATTGCATTATCTCTTATAGTTTCCGAGATATGGACTATCGATAATTTACACCTTAGGCTCTGCTTCTAACTTGGGCCCAAATTGTAAAATGGTCTTATCTATTGGCGATTTCGTTCCAATTCACATTCCAAGTAATATTCGGCATGCTAATTACATTGCCGGTTGCCAAATTGCATTATCTCTTATAGTTTCCGAGATATGGACTATCGATAATTTACACCTTAGGCTCTGCTTCTAACTTGGGCCCAAATTGTAAAATGGTCTTATCTATTGGCGATTTCGTTCCAATTCACATTCCAAGTAATATTCGGCATGCTAATTACATTGCCGGTTGCCAAATTGCATTATCTCTTATAGTTTCCGAGATATGGACTATCGATAATTTACACCTTAGGCTCTGCTTCTAACTTGGGCCCAAATTGTAAAATGGTCTTATCTATTGGCGATTTCGTTCCAATTCACATTCCAAGTAATATTCGGCATGCTAATTACATTGCCGGTTGCCAAATTGCATTATCTCTTATAGTTTCCGAGATATGGACTATCGATAATTTACACCTTAGGCTCTGCTTCTAACTTGGGCCCAAATTGTAAAATGGTCTTATCTATTGGCGATTTCGTTCCAATTCACATTCCAAGTAATATTCGGCATGCTAATTACATTGCCGGTTGCCAAATTGCATTATCTCTTATAGTTTCCGAGATAAGGACTATCGATAATTTACACCTTAGGCTCTGCTTCTAACTTGGGCCCAAATTGTAAAATGGTCTTATCTGTTGGCGATTTCGTTCCAATTCACATTCCGAGTAATATTCGGCATGCTAATTACATTGCCGGTTGCCAAATTGCATTATCTCTTATAGTTTCCGAGATATGGACTATCGATAATTTACACCTTAGGCTCTGCTTCTAACTTGGGCCCAAATTGTAAAATGGTCTTATCTATTGACGATTTCGTTCCAATTCACATTCCAAGTAATATTCGGCATGCTAATTACATTGCCGGTTGCCAAATTGCATTATCTCTTATAGTTTCCGAGATATGGACTATCGATAATTTACACCTTAGGCTCCGCTTCTAACTTGGGCCCAAATTGTAAAATGGTCTTATCTATTGGCGATTTCGTTCCAATTCACATTCCAAGTAATATTCGGCATGCTAATTACATTGCCGGTTGCCAAATTGCATTATCTCTTATAGTTTCCGAGATATGGACTATCGATAATTTACACCTTAGGCTCTGCTTCTAACTTGGGCCCAAATTGTAAAATGGTCTTATCTATTGGCGATTTAGTTGCAATTCACATTCCAAGTAATACTCGCCATGCTAATTACATTGCCGGTTGCCAAATTGCATTATCTCTTATAGTTTCCGAGATATGGACTATCGATAATTTACACCTTAGGCTCTGCTTCTAACTGGGGCCCAAATTGTAAAATGGTCTTATCTATTGGCGATTTCGTTCCAATTCACATTCCAAGTAATATTTGGCATGCTGATTACATTGCCGGTTGCCAAATTGCATTATCTCTTATAGTTTCCGAGATATGGACTATCGATAATTTACACCTTAGGCTCTGCTTCTAACTTGGGCCCAAATTGTAAAATGGTCTTATCTATTGGCGATTTCGTTCCAATTCACACTCCAAGTAATATTCGGCATGCTAATTACATTGCCGGTTGCCAAATTGCATTATCTCTTATAGTTTCCGAGATATGGACTATCGATAATTTACACCTTAGGCTCTGCTTCTAACTTGGGCCCAAATTGTAAAATGGTCTTATCTATTGGCGATTTCGTCCCAATTCACATTCCAAGTGATATTCGGCATGCTAATTACATTGCCGGTTGCGAAATTGCATTATCTCTTATAGTTTCCGAGATATGGACTATCGATAATTTACACCTTAGGCTCTGCTTCTAACTTGGGATCAAATTGTAAAATGGTCTTATCTATTGGCGATTTCGTTCCAATTCACATTCCAAGTAATATTCGGCATGCTAATTACATTGCCGGTTGCCAAATTGAATTATCTCTTATAGTTTCCGAGATATGGACTATCGATAATTTACACCTTAGGCTCTGCTTCTAACTTGGGCCCAAATTGTAAAATGGTCTTACCTATTGGCGATTTCGTTCCAATTCACATTCCAAGTAATATTCGGCATGCTAATTACATTGCCGGTTGCCAAATTGCATTATCTCTTATAGTTTCCGAGATATGGACTATCGATAATTTACACCTTAGGCTCTGCTTCTAACTAGGGCCCAAATTGTAAAATGGTCTTATCTATTGGCGATTTCGTCCCAATTCACATTCCAAGTGATATTCGGCATGCTAATTACATTGCCGGTTGCGAAATTGCATTATCTCTTATAGTTTCCGAGATATGGACTATCGATAATTTACACCTTAGGCTCTGCTTCTAACGTGGGCCCAAATTGTAAAATGGTCTTATCTATTGGCGATTTCGTTCCAATTCACATTCCAAGTAATATTCGGCATGCTAATTACATTGCCAGTTGCCAAATTGCATTATCTCTTATAGTTTCCGAGATATGGACTATCGATAATTTACACCTTAGGCTCTGCTTCTAACTTGGGCCCAAATTATAAAATGGTCTTATCTATTGGCGATTTAGTTGCAATTCACATTCCAAGTAATATTCGGCATGCTAATTACATTGCCGGTTGCCAAATTGCATTATCTCTTATAGTTTCCGAGATATGGACTATCGATAATTTACACCTTAGGCTCTGCTTCTAACTTGGGCCCAAATTGTAAAATGGTCTTATCTATTGGCGATTTCGTTCCAATTCACATTCCAAGTAATATTCGGCATGCTAATTACATTGCCGGTTGCCAAATTGCATTATCTCTTATAGTTTCCGAGATATGGACTATCGATAATTTACACCTTAGGCTCTGCTTCTAACTTGGGCCCAAATTGTAAAATGGTCTTATCTATTGGCGATTTCGTTCCAATTCACATTCCAAGTAATATTCGGCATGCTAATTACATTGCCGGTTGCCAAATTGCATTATCTCTTATAGTTTCCGAGATATGGACTATCGATAATTTACACCTTAGGCTCTGCTTCTAACTTGGGCCCAAATTGTAAAATGGTCTTATCTATTGGCGATTTCGTTCCAATTCACATTCCAAGTAATATTTGGCATGCTAATTACATTGCCGGTTGCCAAATTGCATTATCTCTTATAGTTTCCGAGATATGGACTATCGATAATTTACACCTTAGGCTCTGCTTCTAACTTGGGCCCAAATTGTAAAATGGTCTTATCTATTGGCGATTTCGTTCCAATTCACATTCCAAGTAATATTTGGCATGCTAATTACATTGCCGGTTGCCAAATTGCATTATCTCTTATAGTTTCCGAGATATGGACTATCGATAATTTACACCTTAGGCTCTGCTTCTAACTTGGGCCCAAATTGTAAAATGGTCTTATCTATTGGCGATTTCGTTCCAATTCACACTCCAAGTAATATTCGGCATGCTAATTACATTGCCGGTTGCCAAATTGCATTATCTCTTATAGTTTCCGAGATATGGACTATCGATAATTTACACCTTAGGCTCTGCTTCTAACTTGGGCCCAAATTGTAAAATGGTCTTATCTATTGGCGATTTCGTCCCAATTCACATTCCAAGTGATATTCGGCATGCTAATTACATTGCCGGTTGCGAAATTGCATTATCTCTTATAGTTTCCGAGATATGGACTATCGATAATTTACACCTTAGGCTCTGCTTCTAACTTGGGCCCAAATTGTAAAATGGTCTTATCTATTGGCGATTTCGTCCCAATTCACATTCCAAGTGATATTCGGCATGCTAATTACATTGCCGGTTGCGAAATTGCATTATCTCTTATAGTTTCCGAGATATGGACTATCGATAATTTACACCTTAGGCTCTGCTTCTAACGTGGGCCCAAATTGTAAAATGGTCTTATCTATTGGTGATTTCGTTCCAATTCACATTCCAAGTAATATTCGGCATGCTAATTACATTGCCGGTTGCCAAATTGCATTATCTCTTATAGTTTCCGAGATATGGACTATCGATAATTTACACCTTAGGCTCTGCTTCTAACTTGGGCCCAAATTATAAAATGGTCTTATCTATTGGCGATTTAGTTGCAATTCACATTCCAAGTAATATTCGGCATGCTAATTACATTGCCGGTTGCCAAATTGCATTATCTCTTATAGTTTCCGAGATATGGACTATCGATAATTTACACCTTAGGCTCTGCTTCTAACTTGGGCCCAAATTGTAAAATGGTCTTATCTATTGGCGATTTCGTTCCAATTCACATTCCAAGTAATATTCGGCATGCTAATTACATTGCCGGTTGCCAAATTGCATTATCTCTTATAGTTTCCGAGATATGGACTATCGATAATTTACACCTTAGGCTCTGCTTCTAACTTGGGCCCAAATTGTAAAATGGTCTTATCTATTGGCGATTTCGTTCCAATTCACACTCCAAGTAATATTCGGCATGCTAATTACATTGCCGGTTGCCAAATTGCATTATCTCTTATAGTTTCCGAGATATGGACTATCGATAATTTACACCTTAGGCTCTGCTTCTAACTTGGGCCCAAATTGTAAAATGGTCTTATCTATTGGCGATTTCGTCCCAATTCACATTCCAAGTGATATTCGGCATGCTAATTACATTGCCGGTTGCGAAATTGCATTATCTCTTATAGTTTCCGAGATATGGACTATCGATAATTTACACCTTAGGCTCTGCTTCTAACTTGGGCCCAAATTGTAAAATGGTCTTATCTATTGGCGATTTCGTCCCAATTCACATTCCAAGTGATATTCGGCATGCTAATTACATTGCCGGTTGCCAAATTGCATTATCTCTTATAGTTTCCGAGATATGGACTATCGATAATTTACACCTTAGGCTCTGCTTCTAACGTGGGCCCAAATTGTAAAATGGTCTTATCTATTGGCGATTTCGTCCCAATTCACATTCCAAGTGATATTCGGCATGCTAATTACATTGCCGGTTGCCAAATTGCATTATCTCTTATAGTTTCCGAGATATGGACTATCGATAATTTACACCTTAGGCTCTGCTTCTAACTTGGGCCCAAATTATAAAATGGTCTTATCTATTGGCGATTTAGTTGCAATTCACATTCCAAGTAATATTCGGCATGCTAATTACATTGCCGGTTGCCAAATTGCATTATCTCTTATAGTTTCCGAGATATGGACTATCGATAATTTACACCTTAGGCTCTGCTTCTAACTTGGGCCCAAATTGTAAAATGGTCTTATCTATTGGCGATTTCGTTCCAATTCACATTCCAAGTAATATTCGGCATGCTAATTACATTGCCGGTTGCCAAATTGCATTATCTCTTATAGTTTCCGAGATATGGACTATCGATAATTTACACCTTAGGCTCTGCTTCTAACTTGGGCCCAAATTGTAAAATGGTCTTATCTATTGGCGATTTCGTTCCAATTCACATTCCAAGTAATATTCGGCATGCTAATTACATTGCCGGTTGCCAAATTGCATTATCTCTTATAGTTTCCGAGATATGGACTATCGATAATTTACACCTAAGGCTCTGCTTCTAACTTGGGCCCAAATTGTAAAATGGTCTTATCTATTGGCGATTTAGTTGCAATTCACATTCCAAATAATACTCGGCATGCTAATTACATTGCCGGTTGCCAAATTGCATTATCTCTTATAGTTTCCGAGATATGGACTATCGATAATTTACACCTTAGGCTCTGCTTCTAACTTGGGCCCAAATTGTAAAATGGTCTTATCTATTGGCGATTTCGTTCCAATTCACATTCCAAGTAATATTCGGCATGCTAATTACATTGCCGGTTGCCAAATTGCATTATCTCTTATAGTTTCCGAGATATGGACTATCGATAATTTACACCTTAGGCTCTGCTTCTAACTTGGGCCCAAATTGTAAAATGGTCTTATCTATTGGCGATTTCGTTCCAATTCACATTCCAAGTAATATTCGGCATGCTAATTACATTGCCGGTTGCCAAATTGCATTATCTCTTATAGTTTCCGAGATATGGACTATCGATAATTTACACCTTAGGCTCTGCTTCTAACTTGGGGCCAAATTGTAAAATGGTCTTATCTATTGGCGATTTCGTTCCAATTCACATTCCAAGTAATATTCGGCATGCTAATTACATTGCCGGTTGCCAAATTGCATTATCTCTTATAGTTTCCGAGATATGGACTATCGATAATTTACACCTTAGGCTCTGCTTCTAACTTGGGCCCAAATTGTAAAATGGTCTTATCTATTGGCGATTTCGTTCCAATTCACATTCCAAGTAATATTCGGCATGCTAATTACATTGCCGGTTGCCAAATTGCATTATCTCTTATAGTTTCCGAGATATGGACTATCGATAATTTACACCTTAGGCTCTGCTTCTAACTTGGGCCCAAATTGTAAAATGGTCTTATCTATTGGCGATTTAGTTGCAATTCACATTCCAAGTAATACTCGGCATGCTAATTACATTGCCGGTTGCCAAATTGCATTATCTCTTATAGTTTCCGAGATATGGACTATCGATTATTTACACCTTAGGCTCTGCTTCTAACTTGGGCCCAAGTTGTAAAATGGTCTTATCTATTGGCGACTTCGTTCCAATTCACATTCCAAGTAATATTTGGCATGCTAATTACATTGCCGGTTGCCAAATTGCATTATCTCTTATAGTTTCCGAGATATGGACTATCGATAATTTACACCTTAGGCTCTGCTTCTAACTTGGGCCCAAATTGTAAAATGGTCTTATCTATTGGCGATTTCGTTCCAATTCACATTCCAAGTAATATTTGGCATGCTAATTACATTGCCGGTTGCCAAATTGCATTATCTCTTATAGTTTCCGAGATATGGACTATCGATAATTTACACCTTAGGCTCTGCTTCTAACTTGGGCCCAAATTGTAAAATGGTCTTATCTATTGGCGATTTCGTTCCAATTCACACTCCAAGTAATATTCGGCATGCTAATTACATTGCCGGTTGCCAAATTGCATTATCTCTTATAGTTTCCGAGATATGGACTATCGATAATTTACACCTTAGGCTCTGCTTCTAACTTGGGCCCAAATTGTAAAATGGTCTTATCTATTGGCGATTTCGTCCCAGTTCACATTCCAAGTGATATTCGGCATGCTAATTACATTGCCGTTTGCGAAATTGCATTATCTCTTATAGTTTCCAAGATATGGACTATCGATAATTTACACCTTAGGCTCTGCTTCTAACTTGGGCCCAAATTGTAAAATGGTCTTATCTATTGGCGATTTCGTCCCAATTCACATTCCAAGTGATATTCGGCATGCTAATTACATTGCCGGTTGCGAAATTGCATTATCTCTTATAGTTTCCGAGATATGGACTATCGATAATTTACACCTTAGGCTCTGCTTCTAACTTGGGCCCAAATTGTAAAATGGTCTTATCTATTGGCGATTTCGTTCCAATTCACACTCCAAGTAATATTCGGCATGCTAATTACATTGCCGGTTGCCAAATTGCATTATCTCTTATAGTTTCCGAGATATGGACTATCGATAATTTACACCTTAGGCTCTGCTTCTAACTTGGGCCCAAATTGTAAAATGGTCTTATCTATTGGCGATTTCGTCCCAATTCACATTCCAAGTGATATTCGGCATGCTAATTACATTGCCGGTTGCGAAATTGCATTATCTCTTATAGTTTCCGAGATATGGACTATCGATAATTTACACCTTAGGCTCTGCTTCTAACTTGGGCCCAAATTGTAAAATGGTCTTGTCTATTGGCGATTTCGTCCCAATTCACATTCCAAGTGATATTCGGCATGCTAATTACATTGCCGGTTGCCAAATTGCATTATCTCTTATAGTTTCCGAGATATGGACTATCGATAATTTACACCTTAGGCTCTGCTTCTAACGTGAGCCCAAATTGTAAAATGGTCTTATCTATTGGCGATTTCGTCCCAATTCACATTCCAAGTGATATTCGGCATGCTAATTACATTGCCGGTTGCCAAATTGCATTATCTCTTATAGTTTCCGAGATATGGACTATCGATAATTTACACCTTAGGCTCTGCTTCTAACTTGGGCCCAAATTATAAAATGGTCTTATCTATTGGCGATTTAGTTGCAATTCACATTCCAAGTAATATTCGGCATGCTAATTACATTGCCGGTTGCCAAATTGCATTATCTCTTATAGTTTCCGAGATATGGACTATCGATAATTTACACCTTAGGCTCTGCTTCTAACTTGGGCCCAAATTGTAAAATGGTCTTATCTATTGGCGATTTCGTTCCAATTCACATTCCAAGTAATATTCGGCATGCTAATTACATTGCCGGTTGCCAAATTGCATTATCTCTTATAGTTTCCGAGATATGGACTATCGATAATTTACACCTTAGGCTCTGCTTCTAACTTGGGCCCAAATTGTAAAATGGTCTTATCTATTGGCGATTTCGTTCCAATTCACATTCCAAGTAATATTCGGCATGCTAATTACATTGCCGGTTGCCAAATTGCATTATCTCTTATAGTTTCCGAGATATGGACTATCGATAATTTACACCTAAGGCTCTGCTTCTAACTTGGGCCCAAATTGTAAAATGGTCTTATCTATTGGCGATTTAGTTGCAATTCACATTCCAAATAATACTCGGCATGCTAATTACATTGCCGGTTGCCAAATTGCATTATCTCTTATAGTTTCCGAGATATGGACTATCGATAATTTACACCTTAGGCTCTGCTTCTAACTTGGGCCCAAATTGTAAAATGGTCTTATCTATTGGCGATTTCGTTCCAATTCACATTCCAAGTAATATTCGGCATGCTAATTACATTGCCGGTTGCCAAATTGCATTATCTCTTATAGTTTCCGAGATATGGACTATCGATAATTTACACCTTAGGCTCTGCTTCTAACTTGGGGCCAAATTGTAAAATGGTCTTATCTATTGGCGATTTCGTTCCAATTCACATTCCAAGTAATATTCGGCATGCTAATTACATTGCCGGTTGCCAAATTGCATTATCTCTTATAGTTTCCGAGATATGGACTATCGATAATTTACACCTTAGGCTCTGCTTCTAACTTGGGCCCAAATTGTAAAATGGTCTTATCTATTGGCGATTTCGTTCCAATTCACATTCCAAGTAATATTCGGCATGCTAATTACATTGCCGGTTGCCAAATTGCATTATCTCTTATAGTTTCCGAGATATGGACTATCGATAATTTACACCTTAGGCTCTGCTTCTAACTTGGGCCCAAATTGTAAAATGGTCTTATCTATTGGCGATTTAGTTGCAATTCACATTCCAAGTAATACTCGGCATGCTAATTACATTGCCGGTTGCCAAATTGCATTATCTCTTATAGTTTCCGAGATATGGACTATCGATTATTTACACCTTAGGCTCTGCTTCTAACTTGGGCCCAAGTTGTAAAATGGTCTTATCTATTGGCGACTTCGTTCCAATTCACATTCCAAGTAATATTTGGCATGCTAATTACATTGCCGGTTGCCAAATTGCATTATCTCTTATAGTTTCCGAGATATGGACTATCGATAATTTACACCTTAGGCTCTGCTTCTAACTTGGGCCCAAATTGTAAAATGGTCTTATCTATTGGCGATTTCGTTCCAATTCACATTCCAAGTAATATTTGGCATGCTAATTACATTGCCGGTTGCCAAATTGCATTATCTCTTATAGTTTCCGAGATATGGACTATCGATAATTTACACCTTAGGCTCTGCTTCTAACTTGGGCCCAAATTGTAAAATGGTCTTATCTATTGGCGATTTCGTTCCAATTCACACTCCAAGTAATATTCGGCATGCTAATTACATTGCCGGTTGCCAAATTGCATTATCTCTTATAGTTTCCGAGATATGGACTATCGATAATTTACACCTTAGGCTCTGCTTCTAACTTGGGCCCAAATTGTAAAATGGTCTTATCTATTGGCGATTTCGTCCCAGTTCACATTCCAAGTGATATTCGGCATGCTAATTACATTGCCGTTTGCGAAATTGCATTATCTCTTATAGTTTCCAAGATATGGACTATCGATAATTTACACCTTAGGCTCTGCTTCTAACTTGGGCCCAAATTGTAAAATGGTCTTATCTATTGGCGATTTCGTTCCAATTCACATTCCAAGTAATATTCGGCATGCTAATTACATTGCCGGTTGCCAAATTGCATTATCTCTTATAGTTTCCGAGATATGGACTATCGATAATTTACACCTTAGGCTCTGCTTCTAACTTGGGCCCAAATTATAAAATGGTCTTATCTATTGGCGATTTAGTTGCAATTCACATTCCAAGTAATATTCGGCATGCTAATTACATTGCCGGTTGCCAAATTGCATTATCTCTTATAGTTTCCGAGATATGGACTATCGATAATTTACACCTTAGGCTCTGCTTCTAACTTGGGCCCAAATTGTAAAATGGTCTTATCTATTGGCGATTTCGTTCCAATTCACATTCCAAGTAATATTCGGCATGCTAATTACATTGCCGGTTGCCAAATTGCATTATCTCTTATAGTTTCCGAGATATGGACTATCGATAATTTACACCTTAGGCTCTGCTTCTAACTTAGGCCCAAATTGTAAAATGGTCTTATCTATTGGCGATTTCGTTCCAATTCACATTCCAAGTAATATTCGGCATGCTAATTACATTGCCGGTTGCCAAATTGCATTATCTCTTATAGTTTCCGAGATATGGACTATCGATAATTTACACCTTAGGCTCTGCTTCTAACTTGGGCCCAAATTGTAAAATGGTCTTATCTATTGGCGATTTCGTTCCAATTCACATTCCAAGTAATATTCGGTATGCTAATTACATTGCCGGTTGCCAAATTGCATTATCTCTTATAGTTTCCGAGATAAGGACTATCGATAATTTACACCTTAGGCTCTGCTTCTAACTTGGGCCCAAATTGTAAAATGGTCTTATCTATTGGCGATTTCGTTCCAATTCACATTCCAAGTAATATTCGGCATGCTAATTACATTGCCGGTTGCCAAATTGCATTATCTCTTATAGTTTCCGAGATATGGACTATCGATAATTTACACCTTAGGTTCTGCTTCTAACTTGGGCCCAAATTGTAAAATGGTCTTATCTATTGGCGATTTCGTCCCAATTCACATTCCAAGTGATATTCGGCGTGCTAATTACATTGCCGGTTGCGAAATTGCATTATCTCTTATAGTTTCCGAGATATGGACTATCAATTATTTACACCTTAGGCTCTGCTTCTAACTTGGGCCCAAATTGTAAAATGGTCTTATCTATTGGCGATTTCGTTCCAATTCACATTCCGAGTAATATTCGGCATGCTAATTACATTGCCGGTTGCCAAATTGCATTATCTCTTATAGTTTCCGAGATATGGACTATCGATAATTTACACCTTAGGCTCTGCTTCTAACTTGGGCCCAAATTGTAAAATGGTCTTATCTATTGACGATTTCGTTCCAATTCACATTCCAAGTAATATTCGGCATGCTAATTACATTGCCGGTTGCCAAATTGCATTATCTCTTATAGTTTCCGAGATATGGACTATCGATAATTTACACCTTAGGCTCCGCTTCTAACTTGGGCCCAAATTGTAAAATGGTCTTATCTATTGGCGATTTCGTTCCAATTCACATTCCAAGTAATATTCGGCATGCTAATTACATTGCCGGTTGCCAAATTGCATTATCTCTAATAGTTTCCGAGATATGGACTATCGATAATTTACACCTTAGGCTCTGCTTCTAACTTGGGCCCAAATTGTAAAATGGTCTTATCTATTGGCGATTTAGTTGCAATTCACATTCCAAGTAATACTCGCCATGCTAATTACATTGCCGGTTGCCAAATTGCATTATCTCTTATAGTTTCCGAGATATGGACTATCGATAATTTACACCTTAGGCTCTGCTTCTAACTTGGGCCCAAATTGTAAAATGGTCTTATCTATTGGCGATTTCGTTCCAATTCACATTCCAAGTAATATTTGGCATGCTAAATACATTGCCAATTGCCAAATTGCATTATCTCTTATAGCTTCCGAGATATGGACTATCGATAATTTACACCTTAGGCTCTGCTTCTAACTTGGGCCCAAATTGTAAAATGGTCTTATCTATTGGCGATTTCGTTCCAATTCACACTCCAAGGAATATTCGGCATTCTAATTACATTGCTGGTTGCCAAATTGCATTATCTCTTATAGTTTCCGAGATATGGACTATCGATAACTTACACCTTAGGCTCTGCTTCTAACTTGGGCCCAAATTGTAAAATGGTCTTATCTATTGGCGATTTCGTTCCAATTCACATTCCAAGTAATATTCGGCATGCTAATTACATTGCCGGTTGCCAAATTGCATTATCTCTTATAGTTTCCGAGATATGGACTATCGATAATTTACACCTTAGGCTCTGCTTCTAACTTGGGCCCAAATTATAAAATGGTCTTATCTATTGGCGATTTAGTTGCAATTCACATTCCAAGTAATATTCGGCATGCTAATTACATTGCCGGTTGCCAAATTGCATTATCTCTTATAGTTTCCGAGATATGGACTATCGATAATTTACACCTTAGGCTCTGCTTCTAACTTGGGCCCAAATTGTAAAATGGTCTTATCTATTGGCGATTTCGTTCCAATTCACATTCCAAGTAATATTCGGCATGCTAATTACATTGCCGGTTGCCAAATTTGCATTATCTCTTATAGTTTCCGAGATATGGACTATCGATAATTTACACCTTAGGCTCTGCTTCTAACTTGGGCCCAAATTGTAAAATGGTCTTATCTGTTGGCGATTTCGTTCCAATTCACATTCCAAGTAATATTCGGCATGCTAATTACATTGCCGGTTGCCAAATTGCATTATCTCTTATAGTTTCCGAGATAAGGACTATCGATAATTTACACCTTAGGCTCTGCTTCTAACTTGGGCCCAAATTGTAAAATGGTCTTATCTATTGGCGATTTCGTTCCAATTCACATTCCAAGTAATATTCGGCATGCTAATTACATTGCCGGTTGCCAAATTGCGTTATCTCTTATAGTTTCCGAGATATGGACTATCGATAATTTACACCTTAGGCTCTGCTTCTAACTTGGGCCCAAATTGTAAAATGGTCTTATCTATTGGCGATTTCGTCCCAATTCACATTCCAAGTGATATTCGGCATGCTAATTACATTGCCGGTTGCGAAATTGCATTATCTCTTATAGTTTCCGAGATATGGACTATCGATAATTTACACCTTAGGCTCTGCTTCTAACTTGGGCCCAAATTGTAAAATGGTCTTATCTATTGGCGATTTCGTTCCAATTCACATTCCAAGTAATATTCGGCATGCTAATTACATTGCCGGTTGCCAAATTGCATTATCTCTTATAGTTTCCGAGATATGGACTATCGATAATTTACACCTTAGGCTCTGCTTCTAACTTGGGCCCAAATTGTAAAATGGTCTTATCTATTGGCGATTTCGTTCCAATTCACATTCCAAGTAATATTCGGCATGCTAATTACATTGCCGGTTGCCAAATTGCGTTATCTCTTATAGTTTCCGAGATATGGACTATCGATAATTTACACCTTAGGCTCTGCTTCTAACTTGGGCCCAAATTATAAAATGGTCTTATCTTTTGGCGATTTAGTTGCAATTCACATTCCAAGTAATATTCGGCATGCTAATTACATTGCCGGTTGCCAAATTGCATTATCTCTTATAGTTTCCGAGATATGGACTATCGATAATTTACACCTTAGGCTCTGCTTCTAACTTGGGCCCAAATTGTAAAATGGTCTTATCTATTGGCGATTTCGTTCCAATTCACATTCCAAGTAATATTCGGCATGCTAATTACATTGCCGGTTGCCAAATTGCATTATCTCTTATAGTTTCCGAGATATGGACTATCGATAATTTACACCTTAGGCTCTGCTTCTAACTTGGGCCCAAATTGTAAAATGGTCTTATCTATTGGCGATTTCGTTCCAATTCACATTCCAAGTAATATTCGGCATGCTAATTACATTGCCGGTTGCCAAATTGCATTATCTCTTATAGTTTCCGAGATATGGACTATCGATAATTTACACCTTAGGCTCTGCTTCTAACTTGGGCCCAAATTGTAAAATGGTCTTATCTATTGGCGATTTCGTTCCAATTCACATTCCAAGTAATATTCGGCATGCTAATTACATTGCCGGTTGCCAAATTGCGTTATCTCTTATAGTTTCCGAGATATGGACTATCGATAATTTACACCTTAGGCTCTGCTTCTAACTTGGGCCCAAATTGTAAAATGGTCTTATCTATTGGCGATTTCGTCCCAATTCACATTCCAAGTGATATTCGGCATGCTAATTACATTGCCGGTTGCCAAATTGCATTATCTCTTATAGTTTCCGAGATATGGATTATCGATAATTTACACCTTAGGCTCTGCTTCTAACGTGGGCCCAAATTGTAAAATGGTCTTATCTATTGGCGATTTCGTTCCAATTCACATTCCGAGTAATATTCGGCATGCTAATTACATTGCCGGTTGCCAAATTGCATTATCTCTTATAGTTTCCGAGATATGGACTATCGATAATTTACACCTTAGGCTCTGCTTCTAACTTGGGCCCAAATTGTAAAATGGTCTTATCTATTGGCGATTTCGTTCCAATTCACATTCCAAGTAATATTCGGCATGCTAATTACATTGCCGGTTGCCAAATTGCATTATCTCTTATAGTTTCCGAGATATGGACTATCGATAATTTACACCTTAGGCTCCGCTTCTAACTTGGGCCCAAATTGTAAAATGGTCTTATCTATTGGCGATTTCGTTCCAATTCACATTCCAAGTAATATTCGGCATGCTAATTACATTGCCGGTTGCCAAATTGCATTATCTCTTATAGTTTCCGAGATATATACTATCGATAATTTACACCTTAGGCTCTGCTTCTAACTTGGGCCCAAATTGTAAAATGGTCTTATCTATTGGCGATTTAGTTGCAATTCACATTCCATGTAATACTCGGCATGCTAATTACATTGCCGGTTGCCAAATTGCATTATCTCTTATAGTTTCCGAGATATGGACTATCGATAATTTACACCTTAGGCTCTGCTTCTAACTTGGGCCCAAATTGTAAAATGGTCTTATCTATTGGCGATTTCGTTCCAATTCACATTCCAAGTAATATTTGGCATGCTAATTACATTGCCGGTTGCCAAATTGCATTATCTCTTATAGTTTCCGAGATATGGACTATCGATAATTTACACCTTAGGCTCTGCTTCTAACTTGGGCCCAAATTGTAAAATGGTCTTATCTATTGGCGATTTCGTTCCAATTCACACTCCAAGTAATATTCGGCATGCTAATTACATTGCCGGTTGCCAAATTGCATTATCTCTTATAGTTTCCGAGATATGGACTATCGATAATTTACACCTTAGGCTCTGCTTCTAACTTGGGCCCAAATTGTAAAATGGTCTTATCTATTGGCGATTTCGTCCCAATTCACATTCCAAGTGATATTCGGCATGCTAATTACATTGCCGGTTGCCAAATTGCATTATCTCTTATAGTTTCCGAGATATGGACTATCGATAATTTACACCTTAGGCTCTGCTTCTAACTTGGGCCCAAATTGTAAAATGGTCTTATCTATTGGCGATTTCGTTCCAATTCACATTCCAAGTAATATTCGGCATGCTAATTACATTGCCGGTTGCCAAATTGCATTATCTCTTATAGTTTCCGAGATATGGACTATCGATAATTTACACCTTAGGCTCTGCTTCTAACTTGGGCCCAAATTGTAAAATGGTCTTATCTATTGGCGATTTCGTTCCAATTCATATTCTAAGTAATATTCGGCATGCTAATTACATTGCCGGTTGCCAAATTGCATTATCTCTTATAGTTTCCGAGATATGGACTATCGATAATTTACACCTTAGGCTCTGCTTCTAACTTGGGCCCAAATTGTAAAATGGTCTTATCTATTGGCGATTTCGTTCCAATTCACATTCCAAGTAATATTCGGCATGCTAATTACATTGCCGGTTGCCAAATTGCATTATCTCTTATAGTTTCCGAGATATGGACTATCGATAATTTACACCTTAGGCTCTGCTTCTAACTTGGGCCCAAATTGTAAAATGGTCTTATCTATTGGCGATTTCGTTCCAATTCACATTCCAAGTAATATTCGGCATGCTAATTACATTGCCGGTTGCCAAATTGCATTATCTCTTATAGTTTCCGAGATATGGACTATCGATAATTTACACCTTAGGCTCTGCTTCTAACTTGGGCCCAAATTGTAAAATGGTCTTATCTATTGGCGATTTCGTTCCAATTCACATTCCAAGTAATATTCGGCATGCTAATTACATTGCCGGTTGCCAAATTGCATTATCTCTTATAGTTTCCGAGATATGGACTATCGATAATTTACACCTTAGGCTCTGCTTCTAACTTGGGCCCAAATTGTAAAATGATCTTATCTATTGGCGATTTCGTCCCAATTCACATTCCAAGTGATATTCGGCATGCTAATTACAATGCCGGTTGCGAAATTGCATTATCTCTTATAGTTTCCGAGATATGGACTATCAATAATTTACACCTTAGGCTCTGCTTCTAACTTGGGCCCAAATTGTAAAATGGTCTTATCTATTGGCGATTTCGTTCCAATTCACATTCCGAGTAATATTCGGCATGCTAATTACATTGCCGGTTGCCAAATTGCATTATCTCTTATAGTTTCCGAGATATGGACTATCGATAATTTACACCTTAGGCTCTGCTTCTAACTTGGGCCCAAATTGTAAAATGGTCTTATCTATTGGCGATTTCGTTCCAATTCACATTCCAAGTAATATTCGGCATGCTAATTACATTGCCGGTTGCCAAATTGCATTATCTCTTATAGTTTCCGAGATATGGACTATCGATAATTTACACCTTAGGCTCTGCTTCTAACTTGGGCCCAAATTGTAAAATGGTCTTATCTATTGGCGATTTAGTTGCAATTCACATTCCAAGTAATACTCGGCATGCTAATTACATTGCCGGTTGCCAAATTGCATTATCTCTTATAGTTTCCGAGATATTTACTATCGATAATTTACACCTTAGGCTCTGCTTCTAACTTGGGCCCAAATTGTAAAATGGTCTTATCTATTGGCGATTTCGTTCCAATTCACATTCCAAGTAATATTTGGCATGCTAATTACATTGCCGGTTGCCAAATTGCATTATCTCTTATAGTTTCCGAGATATGGACTATCGATAATTTACACCTTAGTCTCTGCTTCTAACTTGGGCCCAAATTGTAAAATGGTCTTATCTATTGGCGATTTCGTTCCAATTCACATTCCAAGTAATATTTGGCATGCTAATTACATTGCCGGTTGTCAAATTGCATTATCTCTTATAGTTTCCGAGATATGGACTATCGATAATTTACACCTTAGGCTCTGCTTCTAACTTGGGCCCAAATTGTAAAATGGTCTTATCTATTGGCGATTTCGTTCCAATTCACACTCCAAGTAATATTCGGCATGCTAATTACATTGCCGGTTGCCAAGTTGCATTATCTCTTATAGTTTCCGAGATATGGACTATCGATAATTTACACCTTAGGCTCTGCTTCTAACTTGGGCCCAAATTGTAAAATGGTCTTATCTATTGGCGATTTCGTCCCAATTCACATTCCAAGTGATATTCGGCATGCTAATTACATTGCCGGTTGCGAAATTGCATTATCTCTTATAGTTTCCGAGATATGGACTATCGATAATTTACACCTTAGGCTCTGCTTCTAACTTGGGCCCAAATTGTAAAATGGTCTTATCTATTGGCGATTTCGTTCCAATTCACATTCCAAGTAATATTCGGCATGCTAATTACATTGCCGGTTGCCAAATTGCATTATCTCTTATAGTTTCCGAGATATGGACTATCGATAATTTACACCTTAGGCTCTGCTTCTA
This sequence comes from Rhynchophorus ferrugineus, assembly GCF_030347505.1. NCBI lineage: Eukaryota > Metazoa > Arthropoda > Insecta > Coleoptera > Curculionidae > Rhynchophorus > Rhynchophorus ferrugineus. Next base: position 48,565 of record NW_027472956.1, on the reverse strand, counting down.
ACTTGGGCCCAAATTATAAAATGGTCTTATCTATTGGCGATTTAGTTGCAATTCACATTCCAAGTAATATTCGGCATGCTAATTACATTGCCGGTTGCCAAGTTGCATTATCTCTTATAGTTTCCGAGATATGGACTATCGATAATTTACACCTTAGGCTCTGCTTCTAACTTGGGCCCAAATTGTAAAATGGTCTTATCTATTGGCGATTTCGTTCCAATTCACATTCCAAGTAATATTCGGCATGCTAATTACATTGCCGGTTGCCAAATTGCATTATCTCTTATAGTTTCCGAGATATGGACTATCGATAATTTACACCTTAGGCTCTGCTTCTAACTTGGGCCCAAATTGTAAAATGGTCTTATCTATTGGCGATTTCGTTCCAATTCACATTCCAAGTAATATTCGGCATGCTAATTACATTGCCGGTTGTCAAATTGCATTATCTCTTATAGTTTCCGAGATAAGGACTATCGATAATTTACACCTTAGGCTCTGCTTCTAACTTGGGCCCAAATTGTAAAATGGTCTTATCTATTGGCGATTTCGTTCCAATTCACATTCCAAGTAATATTCGGCATTCTAATTACATTGCCGGTTGCCAAATTGCATTATCTCTTATAGTTTCCGAGATATGGACTATCGATAATTTACACCTTAGGCTCTGCTTCTAACTTGGGCCCAAATTGTAAAATGGTCTTATCTATTGGCGATTTCGTTCCAATTCACATTCCAAGTAATATTCGGCATGCTAATTACATTGCCGGTTGCCAAATTGCATTATCTATTATAGTTTCCGAGATATGGACTATCGATAATTTACACCTTAGGCTCTGCTTCTAACTTGGGCCCAAATTGTAAAATGGTCTTATCTATTGGCGATTTCGTTCCAATTCACATTCCGAGTAACATTCGGCATGCTAATTACATTGCCGGTTGCCAAATTGCATTATCTCTTATAGTTTCCGAGATATGGACTATCGATAATTTACACCTTAGGCTCTGCTTCTAACTTGGGCCCAAATTGTAAAATGGTCTTATCTATTGGCGATTTCGTTCCAATTCACATTCCAAGTAATATTCGGCATGCTAATTACATTGCCGGTTGCCAAATTGCATTATCTCTTATAGTTTCCGAGATATGGACTATCGATAATTTACACCTTAGGCTCCGCTTCTAACTTGGGCCCAAATTGTAAAATGGTCTTATCTATTGGCGATTTCGTTCCAATTCACATTCCAAGTAATATTCGGCATGCTAATTACATTGCCGGTTGCCAAATTGCATTATCTCTTATAGTTTCCGAGATATATACTATCGATAATTTACACCTTAGGCTCTGCTTCTAACTTGGGCCCAAATTGTAAAATGGTCTTATCTATTGGCGATTTAGTTGCAATTCACATTCCATGTAATACTCGGCATGCTAATTACATTGCCGGTTGCCAAATTGCATTATCTCTTATAGTTTCCGAGATATGGACTATCGATAATTTACACCTTAGGCTCTGCTTCTAACTTGGGCCCAAATTGTAAAATGGTCTTATCTATTGGCGATTTCGTTCCAATTCACATTCCAAGTAATATTTGGCATGCTAATTACATTGCCGGTTGCCAAATTGCATTATCTCTTATAGTTTCCGAGATATGGACTATCGATAATTTACACCTTAGGCTCTGCTTCTAACTTGGGCCCAAATTGTAAAATGGTCTTATCTATTGGCGATTTCGTTCCAATTCACACTCCAAGTAATATTCGGCATGCTAATTACATTGCCGGTTGCCAAATTGCATTATCTCTTATAGTTTCCGAGATATGGACTATCGATAATTTACACCTTAGGCTCTGCTTCTAACTTGGGCCCAAATTGTAAAATGGTCTTATCTATTGGCGATTTCGTCCCAATTCACATTCCAAGTGATATTCGGCATGCTAATTACATTGCCGGTTGCCAAATTGCATTATCTCTTATAGTTTCCGAGATATGGACTATCGATAATTTACACCTTAGGCTCTGCTTCTAACTTGGGCCCAAATTGTAAAATGGTCTTATCTATTGGCGATTTCGTTCCAATTCACATTCCAAGTAATATTCGGCATGCTAATTACATTGCCGGTTGCCAAATTGCATTATCTCTTATAGTTTCCGAGATATGGACTATCGATAATTTACACCTTAGGCTCTGCTTCTAACTTGGGCCCAAATTGTAAAATGGTCTTATCTATTGGCGATTTCGTTCCAATTCACATTCCAAGTAATATTCGGCATGCTAATTACATTGCCGGTTGCCAAATTGCATTATCTCTTATAGTTTCCGAGATATGGACTATCGATAATTTACACCTTAGGCTCTGCTTCTAACTTGGGCCCAAATTGTAAAATGGTCTTATCTATTGGCGATTTCGTTCCAATTCACATTCCAAGTAATATTCGGCATGCTAATTACATTGCCGGTTGCCAAATTGCATTATCTCTTATAGTTTCCGAGATATGGACTATCGATAATTTACACCTTAGGCTCTGCTTCTAACTTGGGCCCAAATTGTAAAATGGTCTTATCTATTGGCGATTTCGTTCCAATTCACATTCCAAGTAATATTCGGCATGCTAATTACATTGCCGGTTGCCAAATTGCATTATCTCTTATAGTTTCCGAGATATGGACTATCGATAATTTACACCTTAGGCTCTGCTTCTAACTTGGGCCCAAATTGTAAAATGATCTTATCTATTGGCGATTTCGTCCCAATTCACATTCCAAGTGATATTCGGCATGCTAATTACAATGCCGGTTGCGAAATTGCATTATCTCTTATAGTTTCCGAGATATGGACTATCAATAATTTACACCTTAGGCTCTGCTTCTAACTTGGGCCCAAATTGTAAAATGGTCTTATCTATTGGCGATTTCGTTCCAATTCACATTCCGAGTAATATTCGGCATGCTAATTACATTGCCGGTTGCCAAATTGCATTATCTCTTATAGTTTCCGAGATATGGACTATCGATAATTTACACCTTAGGCTCTGCTTCTAACTTGGGCCCAAATTGTAAAATGGTCTTATCTATTGGCGATTTCGTTCCAATTCACATTCCAAGTAATATTCGGCATGCTAATTACATTGCCGGTTGCCAAATTGCATTATCTCTTATAGTTTCCGAGATATGGACTATCGATAATTTACACCTTAGGCTCTGCTTCTAACTTGGGCCCAAATTGTAAAATGGTCTTATCTATTGGCGATTTAGTTGCAATTCACATTCCAAGTAATACTCGGCATGCTAATTACATTGCCGGTTGCCAAATTGCATTATCTCTTATAGTTTCCGAGATATTTACTATCGATAATTTACACCTTAGGCTCTGCTTCTAACTTGGGCCCAAATTGTAAAATGGTCTTATCTATTGGCGATTTCGTTCCAATTCACATTCCAAGTAATATTTGGCATGCTAATTACATTGCCGGTTGCCAAATTGCATTATCTCTTATAGTTTCCGAGATATGGACTATCGATAATTTACACCTTAGTCTCTGCTTCTAACTTGGGCCCAAATTGTAAAATGGTCTTATCTATTGGCGATTTCGTTCCAATTCACATTCCAAGTAATATTTGGCATGCTAATTACATTGCCGGTTGTCAAATTGCATTATCTCTTATAGTTTCCGAGATATGGACTATCGATAATTTACACCTTAGGCTCTGCTTCTAACTTGGGCCCAAATTGTAAAATGGTCTTATCTATTGGCGATTTCGTTCCAATTCACACTCCAAGTAATATTCGGCATGCTAATTACATTGCCGGTTGCCAAGTTGCATTATCTCTTATAGTTTCCGAGATATGGACTATCGATAATTTACACCTTAGGCTCTGCTTCTAACTTGGGCCCAAATTGTAAAATGGTCTTATCTATTGGCGATTTCGTCCCAATTCACATTCCAAGTGATATTCGGCATGCTAATTACATTGCCGGTTGCGAAATTGCATTATCTCTTATAGTTTCCGAGATATGGACTATCGATAATTTACACCTTAGGCTCTGCTTCTAACTTGGGCCCAAATTGTAAAATGGTCTTATCTATTGGCGATTTCGTTCCAATTCACATTCCAAGTAATATTCGGCATGCTAATTACATTGCCGGTTGCCAAATTGCATTATCTCTTATAGTTTCCGAGATATGGACTATCGATAATTTACACCTTAGGCTCTGCTTCTAACTTGGGCCCAAATTATAAAATGGTCTTATCTATTGGCGATTTAGTTGCAATTCACATTCCAAGTAATATTCGGCATGCTAATTACATTGCCGGTTGCCAAGTTGCATTATCTCTTATAGTTTCCGAGATATGGACTATCGATAATTTACACCTTAGGCTCTGCTTCTAACTTGGGCCCAAATTGTAAAATGGTCTTATCTATTGGCGATTTCGTTCCAATTCACATTCCAAGTAATATTCGGCATGCTAATTACATTGCCGGTTGCCAAATTGCATTATCTCTTATAGTTTCCGAGATATGGACTATCGATAATTTACACCTTAGGCTCTGCTTCTAACTTGGGCCCAAATTGTAAAATGGTCTTATCTATTGGCGATTTCGTTCCAATTCACATTCCAAGTAATATTCGGCATGCTAATTACATTGCCGGTTGTCAAATTGCATTATCTCTTATAGTTTCCGAGATAAGGACTATCGATAATTTACACCTTAGGCTCTGCTTCTAACTTGGGCCCAAATTGTAAAATGGTCTTATCTATTGGCGATTTCGTTCCAATTCACATTCCAAGTAATATTCGGCATTCTAATTACATTGCCGGTTGCCAAATTGCATTATCTCTTATAGTTTCCGAGATATGGACTATCGATAATTTACACCTTAGGCTCTGCTTCTAACTTGGGCCCAAATTGTAAAATGGTCTTATCTATTGGCGATTTCGTTCCAATTCACATTCCAAGTAATATTCGGCATGCTAATTACATTGCCGGTTGCCAAATTGCATTATCTATTATAGTTTCCGAGATATGGACTATCGATAATTTACACCTTAGGCTCTGCTTCTAACTTGGGCCCAAATTGTAAAATGGTCTTATCTATTGGCGATTTCGTTCCAATTCACATTCCGAGTAATATTCGGCATGCTAATTACATTGCCGGTTGCCAAATTGCATTATCTCTTATAGTTTCCGAGATATGGACTATCGATAATTTACACCTTAGGCTCTGCTTCTAACTTGGGCCCAAATTGTAAAATGGTCTTATCTATTGGCGATTTCGTTCCAATTCACATTCCAAGTAATATTCGGCATGCTAATTACATTGCCGGTTGCCAAATTGCATTATCTCTTATAGTTTCCGAGATATGGACTATCGATAATTTACACCTTAGGCTCCGCTTCTAACTTGGGCCCAAATTGTAAAATGGTCTTATCTATTGGCGATTTCGTTCCAATTCACATTCCAAGTAATATTCGGCATGCTAATTACATTGCCGGTTGCCAAATTGCATTATCTCTTATAGTTTCCGAGATATGGACTATCGATAATTTACACCTTAGGCTCTGCTTCTAACTTGGGCCCAAATTGTAAAATGGTCTTATCTATTGGCGATTTAGTTGCAATTCACATTCCAAGTAATACTCGCCATGCTAATTACATTGCCGGTTGCCAAATTGCATTATCTCTTATAGTTTCCGAGATATGGACTATCGATAATTTACACCTTAGGCTCTGCTTCTAACTTGGGCCCAAATTGTAAAATGGTCTTATCTATTGGCGATTTCGTTCCAATTCACATTCCAAGTAATATTTGGCATGCTAATTACATTGCCGGTTGCCAAATTGCATTATCTCTTATAGTTTCCGAGATATGGACTATCGATAATTTACACCTTAGGCTCTGCTTCTAACTTGGGCCCAAATTGTAAAATGGTCTTATCTATTGGCGATTTCGTTCCAATTCACACTCCAAGTAATATTCGGCATGCTAATTACATTGCCGGTTGCCAAATTGCATTATCTCTTATAGTTTCCGAGATATGGACTATCGATAATTTACACCTTAGGCTCTGCTTCTAACTTGGGCCCAAATTGTAAAATGGTCTTATCTATTGGCGATTTCGTCCCAATTCACATTCCAAGTGATATTCGGCATGCTAATTACATTGCCGGTTGCGAAATTGCATTATCTCTTATAGTTTCCGAGATATGGACTATCGATAATTTACACCTTAGGCTCTGCTTCTAACTTGGGCCCAAATTATAAAATGGTCTTATCTATTGGCGATTTAGTTGCAATTCACATTCCAAGTAATATTCGGCATGCTAATTACATTGCCGGTTGCCAAATTGCATTATCTCTTATAGATTCCGAGATATGGACTATCGATAATTTACACCTTAGGCTCTGCTTCTAACTTGGGCCCAAATTGTAAAATGGTCTTATCTATTGGCGATTTCGTTCCAATTCACATTCCAAGTAATATTCGGCATGCTAATTACATTGCCGGTTGCCAAATTGCATTATCTCTTATAGTTTCCGAGATATGGACTATCGATAATTTACACCTTAGGCTCTGCTTCTAACTTGGGCCCAAATTCTAAAATGGTCTTATCTATTGGCGATTTCGTTACAATTCACATTCCAAGTAATATTCGGCATGCTAATTACATTGCCGGTTGCCAAATTGCATTATCTCTTATAGTTTTCGAGATATGGACTATCGATAATTTACACCTTAGGCTCTGCTTCTAACTTTTGCCCAAATTGTAAAATGGTCTTATCTATTGGCGATTTCGTTCCAATTCACATTCCAAGTAATATTCGGCATGCTAATTACATTGCCGGTTGCCAAATTGCATTATCTCTTATAGTTTCCGAGATATGGAATATCGATAATTTACACCTTAGGCTATGCTTCTAACTTGGGCCCAAATTGTAAAATGGTCTTATCTATTGGCGATTTCGTTCCATTTCACATTCCAAGTAATATTCGGCATGCTAATTACATTGCCGGTTGCCAAATTGCATTATCTCTTATAGTTTCCGAGATAAGGACTATCGATAATTTACACCTTAGGCTCTGCTTCTAACTTGGGCCCAAATTGTAAAATGGTCTTATCTATTGGCGATTTCGTTCCAATTCACATTCCAAGTAATATTCGGCATGCTAATTACATTGCCGGTTGCCAAATTGCATTATCTCTTATAGTTTCCGAGATATGGACTATCGATAATTTACACCTTAGGCTCTGCTTCTAACTTGGGCCCAAATTGTAAAATGGTCTTATCTATTGGCGATTTCGTCCCAATTCACATTCCAAGTGATATTCGGCATGCTAATTACATTGCCGGTTGCGAAATTGCATTATCTCTTATAGTTTCCGAGATATGGACTATCAATAATTTACACCTTAGGCTCTGCTTCTAACTTGGGCCCATATTGTAAAATGGTCTTATCTATTGGCGATTTCGTTCCAATTCACATTCCGAGTAATATTCGGCATGCTAATTACATTGCCGGTTGCCAAATTGCATTATCTCTTATAGTTTCCGAGATATGGACTATCGATAATTTACACCTTAGGCTCCGCTTCTAACTTGGGCCCAAATTGTAAAATGGTCTTATCTATTGGCGATTTCGTTCCAATTCACATTCCAAGTAATATTCGGCATGCTAATTACATTGCCGGTTGCCAAATTGCATTATCTCTTATAGTTTCCGAGATATGGACTATCGATAATTTACACCTTAGGCTCTGCTTCTAACTTGGGCCCAAATTGTAAAATGGTCTTATCTATTGGCGATTTAGTTGCAATTCACATTCCAAGTAATACTCGCCATGCTAATTACATTGCCGGTTGCCAAATTGCATTATCTCTTATAGTTTCCGAGATATGGACTATCGATAATTTACACCTTAGGCTCTGCTTCTAACTTGGGCCCAAATTGTAAAATGGTCTTATCTATTGGCGATTTCGTTCCAATTCACATTCCAAGTAATATTCGGCATGCTAATTACATTGCCGGTTGCCAAATTGCATTATCTCTTATAGTTTCCGAGATATGGACTATCGATAATTTACACCTTAGGCTCCGCTTCTAACTTGGGCCCAAATTGTAAAATGGTCTTATCTATTGGCGATTTCGTTCCAATTCACATTCCAAGTAATATTCGGCATGCTAATTACATTGCCGGTTGCCAAATTGCATTATCTCTTATAGTTTCCGAGATATGGACTATCGATAATTTACACCTTAGGCTCTGCTTCTAACTTGGGCCCAAATTGTAAAATGGTCTTATCTATTGGCGATTTAGTTGCAATTCACATTCCAAGTAATACTCGCCATGCTAATTACATTGCCGGTTGCCAAATTGCATTATCTCTTATAGTTTCCGAGATATGGACTATCGATAATTTACACCTTAGGCTCTGCTTCTAACTTGGGCCCAAATTGTAAAATGGTCTTATCTATTGGCGATTTCGTTCCAATTCACATTCCAAGTAATATTTGGCATGCTAATTACATTGCCGGTTGCCAAATTGCATTATCTCTTATAGTTTCCGAGATATGGACTATCGATAATTTACACCTTAGGCTCTGCTTCTAACTTGGGCCCAAATTGTAAAATGGTCTTATCTATTGGCGATTTCGTTCCAATTCACACTCCAAGTAATATTCGGCATGCTAATTACATTGCCGGTTGCCAAATTGCATTATCTCTTATAGTTTCCGAGATATGGACTATCGATAATTTACACCTTAGGCTCTGCTTCTAACTTGGGCCCAAATTGTAAAATGGTCTTATCTATTGGCGATTTCGTCCCAATTCACATTCCAAGTGATATTCGGCATGCTAATTACATTGCCGGTTGCGAAATTGCATTATCTCTTATAGTTTCCGAGATATGGACTATCGATAATTTACACCTTAGGCTCTGCTTCTAACTTGGGCCCAAATTATAAAATGGTCTTATCTATTGGCGATTTAGTTGCAATTCACATTCCAAGTAATATTCGGCATGCTAATTACATTGCCGGTTGCCAAATTGCATTATCTCTTATAGATTCCGAGATATGGACTATCGATAATTTACACCTTAGGCTCTGCTTCTAACTTGGGCCCAAATTGTAAAATGGTCTTATCTATTGGCGATTTCGTTCCAATTCACATTCCAAGTAATATTCGGCATGCTAATTACATTGCCGGTTGCCAAATTGCATTATCTCTTATAGTTTCCGAGATATGGACTATCGATAATTTACACCTTAGGCTCTGCTTCTAACTTGGGCCCAAATTCTAAAATGGTCTTATCTATTGGCGATTTCGTTACAATTCACATTCCAAGTAATATTCGGCATGCTAATTACATTGCCGGTTGCCAAATTGCATTATCTCTTATAGTTTTCGAGATATGGACTATCGATAATTTACACCTTAGGCTCTGCTTCTAACTTTTGCCCAAATTGTAAAATGGTCTTATCTATTGGCGATTTCGTTCCAATTCACATTCCAAGTAATATTCGGCATGCTAATTACATTGCCGGTTGCCAAATTGCATTATCTCTTATAGTTTCCGAGATATGGAATATCGATAATTTACACCTTAGGCTATGCTTCTAACTTGGGCCCAAATTGTAAAATGGTCTTATCTATTGGCGATTTCGTTCCATTTCACATTCCAAGTAATATTCGGCATGCTAATTACATTGCCGGTTGCCAAATTGCATTATCTCTTATAGTTTCCGAGATAAGGACTATCGATAATTTACACCTTAGGCTCTGCTTCTAACTTGGGCCCAAATTGTAAAATGGTCTTATCTATTGGCGATTTCGTTCCAATTCACATTCCAAGTAATATTCGGCATGCTAATTACATTGCCGGTTGCCAAATTGCATTATCTCTTATAGTTTCCGAGATATGGACTATCGATAATTTACACCTTAGGCTCTGCTTCTAACTTGGGCCCAAATTGTAAAATGGTCTTATCTATTGGCGATTTCGTCCCAATTCACATTCCAAGTGATATTCGGCATGCTAATTACATTGCCGGTTGCGAAATTGCATTATCTCTTATAGTTTCCGAGATATGGACTATCAATAATTTACACCTTAGGCTCTGCTTCTAACTTGGGCCCATATTGTAAAATGGTCTTATCTATTGGCGATTTCGTTCCAATTCACATTCCGAGTAATATTCGGCATGCTAATTACATTGCCGGTTGCCAAATTGCATTATCTCTTATAGTTTCCGAGATATGGACTATCGAGAATTTACACCTTAGGCTCCGCTTCTAACTTGGGCCCAAATTGTAAAATGGTCTTATCTATTGGCGATTTCGTTCCAATTCACATTCCAAGTAATATTCGGCATGCTAATTACATTGCCGGTTGCCAAATTGCATTATCTCTTATAGTTTCCGAGATATGGACTATCGATAATTTACACCTTAGGCTCTGCTTCTAACTTGGGCCCAAATTGTAAAATGGTCTTATCTATTGGCGATTTAGTTGCAATTCACATTCCAAGTAATACTCGCCATGCTAATTACATTGCCGGTTGCCAAATTGCATTATCTCTTATAGTTTCCGAGATATGGACTATCGATAATTTACACCTTAGGCTCTGCTTCTAACTTGGGCCCAAATTGTAAAATGGTCTTATCTATTGGCGATTTCGTTCCAATTCACATTCCAAGTAATATTCGGCATGCTAATTACATTGCCGGTTGCCAAATTGCATTATCTCTTATAGTTTCCGAGATATGGACTATCGATAATTTACACCTTAGGCTCTGCTTCTAACTTGGGCCCAAATTGTAAAATGGTCTTATCTATTGGCGATTTCGTTCCAATTCACATTCCAAGTAATATTCGGCATGCTAATTACATTGCCGGTTGTCAAATTGCATTATCTCTTATAGTTTCCGAGATAAGGACTATCGATAATTTACACCTTAGGCTCTGCTTCTAACTTGGGCCCAAATTGTAAAATGGTCTTATCTATTGGCGATTTCGTTCCAATTCACATTCCAAGTAATATTCGGCATTCTAATTACATTGCCGGTTGCCAAATTGCATTATCTCTTATAGTTTCCGAGATATGGACTATCGATAATTTACACCTTAGGCTCTGCTTCTAACTTGGGCCCAAATTGTAAAATGGTCTTATCTATTGGCGATTTCGTTCCAATTCACATTCCAAGTAATATTCGGCATGCTAATTACATTGCCGGTTGCCAAATTGCATTATCTATTATAGTTTCCGAGATATGGACTATCGATAATTTACACCTTAGGCTCTGCTTCTAACTTGGGCCCAAATTGTAAAATGGTCTTATCTATTGGCGATTTCGTTCCAATTCACATTCCGAGTAATATTCGGCATGCTAATTACATTGCCGGTTGCCAAATTGCATTATCTCTTATAGTTTCCGAGATATGGACTATCGATAATTTACACCTTAGGCTCTGCTTCTAACTTGGGCCCAAATTGTAAAATGGTCTTATCTATTGGCGATTTCGTTCCAATTCACATTCCAAGTAATATTCGGCATGCTAATTACATTGCCGGTTGCCAAATTGCATTATCTCTTATAGTTTCCGAGATATGGACTATCGATAATTTACACCTTAGGCTCCGCTTCTAACTTGGGCCCAAATTGTAAAATGGTCTTATCTATTGGCGATTTCGTTCCAATTCACATTCCAAGTAATATTCGGCATGCTAATTACATTGCCGGTTGCCAAATTGCATTATCTCTTATAGTTTCCGAGATATGGACTATCGATAATTTACACCTTAGGCTCTGCTTCTAACTTGGGCCCAAATTGTAAAATGGTCTTATCTATTGGCGATTTAGTTGCAATTCACATTCCAAGTAATACTCGCCATGCTAATTACATTGCCGGTTGCCAAATTGCATTATCTCTTATAGTTTCCGAGATATGGACTATCGATAATTTACACCTTAGGCTCTGCTTCTAACTTGGGCCCAAATTGTAAAATGGTCTTATCTATTGGCGATTTCGTTCCAATTCACATTCCAAGTAATATTTGGCATGCTAATTACATTGCCGGTTGCCAAATTGCATTATCTCTTATAGTTTCCGAGATATGGACTATCGATAATTTACACCTTAGGCTCTGCTTCTAACTTGGGCCCAAATTGTAAAATGGTCTTATCTATTGGCGATTTCGTTCCAATTCACACTCCAAGTAATATTCGGCATGCTAATTACATTGCCGGTTGCCAAATTGCATTATCTCTTATAGTTTCCGAGATATGGACTATCGATAATTTACACCTTAGGCTCTGCTTCTAACTTGGGCCCAAATTGTAAAATGGTCTTATCTATTGGCGATTTCGTCCCAATTCACATTCCAAGTGATATTCGGCATGCTAATTACATTGCCGGTTGCGAAATTGCATTATCTCTTATAGTTTCCGAGATATGGACTATCGATAATTTACACCTTAGGCTCTGCTTCTAACTTGGGCCCAAATTGTAAAATGGTCTTATCTATTGGCGATTTCGTTCCAATTCACATTCCAAGTAATATTCGGCATGCTAATTACATTGCCGGTTGCCAAATTGCATTATCTCTTATAGTTTCCGAGATATGGACTATCGATAATTTACACCTTAGGCTCTGCTTCTAACTTGGGCCCAAATTATAAAATGGTCTTATCTATTGGCGATTTAGTTGCAATTCACATTCCAAGTAATATTCGGCATGCTAATTACATTGCCGGTTGCCAAATTGCATTATCTCTTATAGATTCCGAGATATGGACTATCGATAATTTACACCTTAGGCTCTGCTTCTAACTTGGGCCCAAATTGTAAAATGGTCTTATCTATTGGCGATTTCGTTCCAATTCACATTCCAAGTAATATTCGGCATGCTAATTACATTGCCGGTTGCCAAATTGCATTATCTCTTATAGTTTCCGAGATATGGACTATCGATAATTTACACCTTAGGCTCTGCTTCTAACTTGGGCCCAAATTCTAAAATGGTCTTATCTATTGGCGATTTCGTTACAATTTACATTCCAAGTAATATTCGGCATGCTAATTACATTGCCGGTTGCCAAATTGCATTATCTCTTATAGTTTTCGAGATATGGACTATCGATAATTTACACCTTAGGCTCTGCTTCTAACTTTTGCCCAAATTGTAAAATGGTCTTATCTATTGGCGATTTCGTTCCAATTCACATTCCAAGTAATATTCGGCATGCTAATTACATTGCCGGTTGCCAAATTGCATTATCTCTTATAGTTTCCGAGATATGGAATATCGATAATTTACACCTTAGGCTATGCTTCTAACTTGGGCCCAAATTGTAAAATGGTCTTATCTATTGGCGATTTCGTTCCATTTCACATTCCAAGTAATATTCGGCATGCTAATTACATTGCCGGTTGCCAAATTGCATTATCTCTTATAGTTTCCGAGATAAGGACTATCGATAATTTACACCTTAGGCTCTGCTTCTAACTTGGGCCCAAATTGTAAAATGGTCTTATCTATTGGCGATTTCGTTCCAATTCACATTCCAAGTAATATTCGGCATGCTAATTACATTGCCGGTTGCCAAATTGCATTATCTCTTATAGTTTCCGAGATATGGACTATCGATAATTTACACCTTAGGCTCTGCTTCTAACTTGGGCCCAAATTGTAAAATGGTCTTATCTATTGGCGATTTCGTCCCAATTCACATTCCAAGTGATATTCGGCATGCTAATTACATTGCCGGTTGCGAAATTGCATTATCTCTTATAGTTTCCGAGATATGGACTATCAATAATTTACACCTTAGGCTCTGCTTCTAACTTGGGCCCATATTGTAAAATGGTCTTATCTATTGGCGATTTCGTTCCAATTCACATTCCGAGTAATATTCGGCATGCTAATTACATTGCCAGTTGCCAAATTGCATTATCTCTTATAGTTTCCGAGATATGGACTATCGATAATTTACACCTTAGGCTCCGCTTCTAACTTGGGCCCAAATTGTAAAATGGTCTTATCTATTGGCGATTTCGTTCCAATTCACATTCCAAGTAATATTCGGCATGCTAATTACATTGCCGGTTGCCAAATTGCATTATCTCTTTTAGTTTCCGAGATATGGACTATCGATAATTTACACCTTAGGCTCTGCTTCTAACTTGGGCCCAAATTGTAAAATGGTCTTATCTATTGGCGATTTAGTTGCAATTCACATTCCAAGTAATACTCGCCATGCTAATTACATTGCCGGTTGCCAAATTGCATTATCTCTTATAGTTTCCGAGATATGGACTATCGATAATTTACACCTTAGGCTCTGCTTCTAACTTGGGCCCAAATTGTAAAATGGTCTTATCTATTGGCGATTTCGTTCCAATTCACATTCCAAGTAATATTTGGCATGCTAATTACATTGCCGGTTGCCAAATTGCATTATCTCTTATAGTTTCCGAGATATGGACTATCGATAATTTACACCTTAGGCTCTGCTTCTAACTTGGGCCCAAATTGTAAAATGGTCTTATCTATTGGCGATTTCGTTCCAATTCACACTCCAAGTAATATTCGGCATGCTAATTACATTGCCGGTTGCCAAATTGCATTATCTCTTATAGTTTCCGAGATATGGACTATCGATAATTTACACCTTAGGCTCTGCTTCTAACTTGGGCCCAAATTGTAAAATGGTCTTATCTATTGGCGATTTCGTCCCAATTCACATTCCAAGTGATATTCGGCATGCTAATTACATTGCCGGTTGCGAAATTGCATTATCTCTTATAGTTTCCGAGATATGGACTATCGATAATTTACACCTTAGGCTCTGCTTCTAACTTGGGCCCAAATTGTAAAATGGTCTTATCTATTGGCGATTTCGTTCCAATTCACATTCCAAGTAATATTCGGCATGCTAATTACATTGCCGGTTGCCAAATTGCATTATCTCTTATAGTTTCCGAGATATGGACTATCGATAATTTACACCTTAGGCTCTGCTTCTAACTTGGGCCCAAATTATAAAATGGTCTTATCTATTGGCGATTTAGTTGCAATTCACATTCCAAGTAATATTCGGCATGCTAATTACATTGCCGGTTGCCAAATTGCATTATCTCTTATAGTTTCCGAGATATGGACTATCGATAATTTACACCTTAGGCTCTGCTTCTAACTTGGGCCCAAATTGTAAAATGGTCTTATCTATTGGCGATTTCGTTCCAATTCACATTCCAAGTAATATTCGGCATGCTAATTACATTGCCGGTTGCCAAATTGCATTATCTCTTATAGTTTCCGAGATATGGACTATCGATAATTTACACCTTAGGCTCTGCTTCTAACTTGGGCCCAAATTCTAAAATGGTCTTATCTATTGGCGATTTCGTTACAATTCACATTCCAAGTAATATTCGGCATGCTAATTACATTGCCGGTTGCCAAATTGCATTATCTCTTATAGTTTCCGAGATATGGACTATCGATAATTTACACCTTAGGCTCTGCTTCTAACTTGGGCCCAAATTGTAAAATGGTCTTATCTATTGGCGATTTCGTTCCAATTCACATTCCAAGTAATATTCGGCATGCTAATTACATTGCCGGTTGCCAAATTGCATTATCTCTTATAGTTTCCGAGATATGGACTATCGATAATTTACACCTTAGGCTCTGCTTCTAACTTGGGCCCAAATTGTAAAATGGTCTTATCTATTGGCGATTTCGTTCCATTTCACATTCCAAGTAATATTCGGCATGCTAATTACATTGCCGGTTGCCAAATTGCATTATCTCTTATAGTTTCCGAGATAAGGACTATCGATAATTTACACCTTAGGCTCTGCTTCTAACTTGGGCCCAAATTGTAAAATGGTCTTATCTATTGGCGATTTCGTTCCAATTCACATTCCAAGTAATATTCGGCATGCTAATTACATTGCCGGTTGCGAAATTGCATTATCTCTTATAGTTTCCGAGATATGGACTATCAATAAATTACACCTTAGGCTCTGCTTCTAACTTGGGCCCATATTGTAAAATGGTCTTATCTATTGGCGATTTCGTTCCAATTCACATTCCGAGTAATATTCGGCATGCTAATTACATTGCCGGTTGCCAAATTGCATTATCTCTTATAGTTTCCGAGATATGGACTATCGATAATTTACACCTTAGGCTCTGCTTCTAACTTGGGCCCAAATTGTAAAATGGTCTTATCTATTGGCGATTTCGTTCCAATTCACATTCCAAGTAATATTCGGCATGCTAATTACATTGCCGGTTGCCAAATTGCATTATCTCTTATAGTTTCCGAGATATGGACTATCGATAATTTACACCTTAGGCTCCGCTTCTAACTTGGGCCCAAATTGTAAAATGGTCTTATCTATTGGCCATTTCGTTCCAATTCACATTCCAAGTAATATTCGGCATGCTAATTACATTGCCGGTTGCCAAATTGCATTATCTCTTATAGTTTCCGAGATATGGACTATCGATAATTTACACCTTAGGCTCTGCTTCTAACTTGTGCCCAAATTGTAAAATGGTCTTATCTATTGGCGATTTAGTTGCAATTCACATTCCATGTAATACTCGGCATGCTAATTACATTGCCGGTTGCCAAATTGCATTATCTCTAATAGTTTCCGAGATATGGACTATCGATAATTTACACCTTCGGCTCTGCTTCTAACTTGGGCCCAAATTGTAAAATGGTCTTATCTATTGGCGATTTCGTTCCAATTCACATTCCAAGTAATATTTGGCATGCTAATTACATTGCCGGTTGCCAAATTGCATTATCTCTTATAGTTTCCGAGATATGGACTATCGATAATTTACACCTTAGGCTCTGCTTCTAACTTGGGCCCAAATTGTAAAATGGTCTTATCTATTGGCGATTTCGTTCCAATTCACACTCCAAGTAATATTCGGCATGCTAATTACATTGCCGGTTGCCAAATTGCATTATCTCTTATAGTTTCCGAGATATGGACTATCGATAATTTACACCTTAGGCTCTGCTTCTAACTTGGGCCCAAATTGTAAAATGGTCTTATCTATTGGCGATTTCGTCCCAATTCACATTCCAAGTGATATTCGGCATGCTAATTACATTGCCGGTTGCCAAATTGCATTATCTCTTATAGTTTCCGAGATAGGGACTATCGATAATTTACACCTTAGGCTCTGCTTCTAACTTGGGCCCAAATTGTAAAATGGTCTTATCTATTGGCGATTTCGTTCCAATTCACATTCCAAGTAATATTCGGCATGCTAATTACATTGCCGGTTGCCAAATTGCATTATCTCTTATAGTTTCCGAGATATGGACTATCGATAATTTACACCTTAGGCTCTGCTTCTAACTTGGGCCCAAATTGTAAAATGGTCTTATCTATTGGCGATTTCGTTCCAATTCACATTCCAAGTAATATTCGGCATGCTAATTACATTGCCGGTTGCCAAATTGCATTATCTCTTATAGTTTCCGAGATATGGACTATCGATAATTTACACCTTAGGCTCTGCTTCTAACTTGGGCCCAAATTGTAAAATGGTCTTACCTATTGGCGATTTCGTCCCAATTCACATTCCAAGTGATATTCGGCATGCTAATTACATTGCCGGTTGCGAAATTGCATTATCTCTTATAGTTTCCGAGATATGGACTATCAATAATTTACACCTTAGGCTCTGCTTCTAACTTGGGCCCAAATTGTAAAATGGTCTTATCTATTGGCAATTTCGTTCCAATTCACATTCCGAGTAATATTCGGCATGCTAATTACATTGCCGGTT
The DNA here is from genome assembly GCF_030347505.1 of Rhynchophorus ferrugineus. Classification (NCBI taxonomy): domain Eukaryota; kingdom Metazoa; phylum Arthropoda; class Insecta; order Coleoptera; family Curculionidae; genus Rhynchophorus; species Rhynchophorus ferrugineus. The sequence goes on along the minus strand of NW_027472956.1, from coordinate 30,724 downwards.
GCCAAATTGCATTATCTCTTATAGTTTCCGAGATATGGACTATCGATAATTTACACCTTAGGCTCTGCTTCTAACTTGGGCCCAAATTGTAAAATGGTCTTATCTCTAGGCGATTTCGTTCCAATTCACATTCCAAGTAATATTCGGCATGCTAATTACATTGCCGGTTGCCAAATTGCATTATCTCTTATAGTTTCCGAGATATGGACTATCGATAATTTACACCTTAGGCTCTGCTTCTAACTTGGGCCCAAATTGTAAAATGGTCTTATCTATTGGCGATTTCGTCCCAATTCACATTCCAAGTGATATTCGGCATGCTAATTACATTGCCGGTTGCGAAATTGCATTATCTCTTATAGTTTCCGAGATATGGACTATCAATAATTTACACCTTAGGCTCTGCTTCTAACTTGGGCCCAAATTGTAAAATGGTCTTATCTATTGGCAATTTCGTTCCAATTCACATTCCGAGTAATATTCGGCATGCTAATTACATTGCCGGTTGCCAAATTTCATTATCTCTTATAGTTTCCGAGATATGGACTATCGATAATTTACACCTTAGGCTCTGCTTCTAACTTGGGCCCAAATTGTAAAATGGTCTTATCTATTGGCGATTTCGTTCCAATTCACATTCCAAGTAATATTCGGCATGCTAATTACATTGCCGGTTGCCAAATTGCATTATCTCTTATAGTTTCCGAGATATGGACTATCGATAATTTACACCTTAGGCTCCGCTTCTAACTTGGGCCCAAATTGTAAAATGGTCTTATCTATTGGCGATTTCGTTCCAATTCACATTCCAAGTAATATTCGGCATGCTAATTACATTGCCGGTTGCCAAATTGCATTATCTCTTATAGTTTCCGAGATATGGACTATCGATAATTTACACCTTAGGCTCTGCTTCTAACTTGGGCCCAAATTGTAAAATGGTCTTATCTATTGGCGATTTCGTTCCAATTCACATTCCAAGTAATATTCGGCATGCTAATTACATTGCCGGTTGCCAAATTGCATTATCTCTTATAGTTTCCGAGATATGGACTATCGATAATTTACACCTTAGGCTCTGCTTCTAACTTGGGCCCAAATTGTAAAATGGTCTTATCTATTGGCGATTTAGTTGCAATTCACATTCCAAGTAATACTCGGCATGCTAATTACATTGCCGGTTGCCAAATTGCATTATCTCTTATAGTTTCCGAGATATGGACCATCGATAATTTACACCTTAGGCTCTGCTTCTAACTTGGGCCCAAATTGTAAAATGGTCTTATCTATTGGCGATTTCGTTCCAATTCACATTCCAAGTAATATTTGGCATGCTAATTACATTGCCGGTTGCCAAATTGCATTATCTCTTATAGTTTCCGAGATATGGACTATCGATAATTTACACCTTAGGCTCTGCTTCTAACTTGGGCCCAAATTGTAAAATGGTCTTATCTATTGGCGATTTTGTTCCAATTTACCCTCCAAGTAATATTCGGCATGCTAATTACATTGCCGGTTGCCAAATTGCATTATCTCTTATTGTTTCCGAGATATGGACTATCGATAATTTACACCTTAGGCTCTGCTTCTAACTTGGGCCCAAATTGTAAAATGGTCTTATCTATTGGCGATTTCGTTCCAATTCACATTCCAAGTAATATTCGGCATGCTAATTACATTGCCGGTTGCCAAATTGCATTATCTCTTATAGTTTCCGAGATATGGACTATCGATAATTTACACCTTAGGCTCTGCTTCTAACTTGGGCCCAAATTGTAAAATGGTCTTATCTATTGGCGATTTAGTTGCAATTCACATTCCAAGTAATATTCGGCATGCTAATTACATTGCTGGTTGCCAAATTGCATTATCTCTTATAGTTTCCGAGATATGGACTATCGATAATTTACACCTTAGGCTCTGCTTCTAACTTGGGCCCAAATTGTAAAATGGTCTTATCTATTGGCGATTTCGTTCCAATTCACATTCCAAGTAATATTCGGCATGCTAATTACATTGCCGGTTGCCAAATTGCATTATCTCTTATAGTTTCCGAGATATGGACTATAGATAATTTACACCTTAGGCTCTGCTTCTAACTTGGGCCCAAATTGTAAAATGGTCTTATCTATTGGCGATTTCGTTCCAATTCACATTCCAAGTAATATTCGGCATGCTAATTACATTGCCGGTTGCCAAATTGCATTATCTCTTATATTTTCCGAGATATGGACTATCGATAATTTACACCTTAGGCTCTGCTTCTAACTTGGGCCCAAATTGTAAAATGGTCTTATCTATTGGCGATTTCGTTCCAATTCACACTCCAAGTAATATTCGGCATGCTAATTACATTGCCGGTTGCCAAATTGCATTATCTCTTATAGTTTCCGAGATATGGACTATCGATAATTTACACCTTAGGCTCTGCTTCTAACTTGGGCCCAAATTGTAAAATGGTCTTATCTATTGGCGATTTCGTTCCAATTCACATTCCAAGTAATATTCGGCGTGCTAAATACATTGCCGGTTGCCAAATTGAATTATCTCTTATAGTTTCCGAGATATGGACTATCGATAATTTACACCTTAGGCTCTGCTTCTAACTTGGGCCCAAATTGTAAAATGGTCTTACCTATTGGCGATTTCGTTCCAATTCACATTCCAAGTAATATTCGGCATGCTAATTACATTGCCGGTTGCCAAATTGCATTATCTCTTATAGTTTCCGAGATATGGACTATCGATAATTTACACCTTAGGCTCTGCTTCTAACTTGGGCCCAAATTGTAAAATGGTCTTATCTATTGGCGATTTCGTTCCAATTCACATTCCAAGTAATATTCGGCATGCTAATTACATTGCCGGTTGCCAAATTGCATTATCTCTTATAGTTTCCGAGATATGGACTATCGGTAATTTACACCTTAGGCTCTGCTTCTAACTTGGGCCCAAATTGTAAAATGGTCTTATCTATTGGCGATTTCGTCCCAATTCACATTCCAAGTAATATTCGGCATGCTAATTACATTGCCGGTTGCGAAATTGCATTATCTCTTATAGTTTCCGAGATATGGACTATCGATAATTTACACCTTAGGCTCTGCTTCTAACTTGGGCCCAAATTGTAAAATGGTCTTATCTATTGGCAATTTCGTTCCAATTCACATTCCAAGTAATATTCGGCATGCTAATTACATTGCCGGTTGCCAAATTGCATTATCTCTTATAGTTTCCGAGATATGGACTATCGATAATTTACACCTTATTCTCTGCTTCTAACTTGGGCCCAAATTGTAAAATGGTCTTATCTATTGGCGATTTCGTTCCAATTCACATTCCAAGTAATATTCGGCATGCTAATTACATTGCCGGTTGCCAAATTGCATTATCTCTTATAGTTTCCGAGATATGGACTATCGATAATTTACACCTTAGGCTCTGCTTCTAACTTGGGCCCAAATTGTAAAATGGTCTTATCTATTGGCGATTTCGTTCCAATTCACATTCCAAGTAATATTCGGCATGCTAATTACATTGCCGGTTGCCAAATTGCATTATCTCTTATAGTTTCCGAGATATGGACTATCGATAATTTACACCTTAGGCTCTGCTTCTAACTTGGGCCCAAATTGTAAAATGGTCTTATCTATTGGCGATTTCGTCCCAATTCACATTCCAAGTGATATTCGGCATGCTAATTACATTGCCGGTTGCGAAATTGCATTATCTCTTATAGTTTCCGAGATATGGACTATCGATAATTTACACCTTAGGCTCTGCTTCTAACTTGGGCCCAAATTGTAAAATGGTCTTATCTATTGGCGATTTCGTTCCAATTCACATTCCAAGTAATATTCGGCATGCTAATTACATTGCCGGTTGCCAAATTGCATTATCTCTTATAGTTTCCGAGATATGGACTATCGATAATTTACACCTTAGGCTCTGCTTCTAACTTGGGCCCAAATTTTAAAATGGTCTTATCTATTGGCGATTTCGTTCCAATTCACACTCCAAGTAATATTCGGCATGCTAATTACATTGCCGGTTGCCAAATTGCATTATCTCTTATAGTTTCCGAGATATGGACTATCGATAATTTACACCTTAGGCTCTGCTTCTAACTTGGGCCCAAATTGTAAAATGGTCTTATCTATTGGCGATTTCGTTCCAATTCACATTCCAAGTAATATTCGGCATGCTAATTACATTGCCGGTTGCCAAATTGCATTATCTCTTATAGTTTCCGAGATATGGACTATCGATAATTTACACCTTAGGCTCTGCTTCTAACTTGGGCCCAAATTGTAAAATGGTCTTATCTATTGGCGATTTCGTTCCAATTCACATTCCAAGTAATATTCGGCATGCTAATTACATTGCCGGTTGCCAAATTGCATTATCTCTTATAGTTTCCGAGATATGGACTATCGATAATTTACACCATAGGCTCTGCTTCTAACTTGGGCCCAAATTGTAAAATGGTCTTATCTATTGGCGATTTCGTTCCAATTCACATTCCAAGTAATATTCGGCATGCTAATTACATTGCCTGTTGCCAAATTGCATTATCTCTTATAGTTTCCGAGATATGGACTATCGATAATTTACACCTTAGGCTCTGCTTCTAACTTGCTCCCAAAGTGTAAAATGGTCTTATCTATTGGCGATTTCGTTCCAATTCACATTCCAAGTAATATTCGGCATGCTATTTACATTGCCGGCTGCCAAATTGCATTATCTCTTATAGTTTCCGAGATATGGACTATCGATAATTTACACCTTAGGCTCTGCTTCTAACTTGGGCCCAAATTGTAAAATGGTCTTATCTATTGGCGATTTCGTTCCAATTCACATTCCAAGTAATATTCGGCATGCTAATTACATTGCCTGTTGCCAAATTCAATTATCTCTTATAGTTACCGAGATATGGACTAAGGATAATTTACACCTTAGGCTCTGCTTCTAACTTGGGCCCAAATTGTAAAATGGTCTTATCTATTGGCGATTTCGTTCCAATTCACATTCCAAGTAATATTGGGCATGCTAATTACATTGCCGGTTGCCAAATTGCATTATCTCTTATAGTTTCCGAGATATGGACTATCGATAATTTACATCTTAGGCTCTGCTTCTAACTTGGGCCCAAATTGTAAAATGGTCTTATCTATTGGCGATTTCGTTCCAATTCACATTCCAAGTAATATTCGGCATGCTAATTACATTGCCGGTTGCCAAATTGCATTATCTCTTATAGTTTCCGAGATATGGACTATCGATAATTTACACCTTAGGCTCTGCTTCTAACTTGGGCCCAAATTGTAAAATGGTCTTATCTATTGGCGATTTCGTTCCAATTCACATTCCAAGTAATATTCGGCATGCTAATTACATTGCCGGTTGCCAAATTGCATTATCTCTTATAGTTTCCGAGATATGGACTATCGATAATTTACACCATAGGCTCTGCTTCTAACTTGGGCCCAAATTGTAAAATGGTCTTCTCTATTGGCGATTTCGTTCCAATTCACATTCCAAGTAATATTCGGCATGCTAATTACGTTGCCGGTTGCCAAATTGCATTATCTCTTATAGTTTCCGAGATATGGACTATCGATAATTTACACCTTAGGCTCTGCTTCTAACTTGGGCCCAAATTGTAAAATGGTCTTCTCTATTGGCGATTTCGTTCCAATTCACATTCCAAGTAATATTCGGCATGCTAATTACATTGCCGGTTGCCAAATTGCATTATCTCTTATAGTTTCCGAGATATGGACTATCGATAATTTACACCTTAGGCTCTGCTTCTAACTTGGGCCCAAATTGTAAAATGGTCTTCTCTATTGGCGATTTCGTTCCAATTCACATTCCAAGTAATATTCGGCATGCTAATTACATTGCCGGTTGCCAAATTGCATTATCTCTTATAGTTTCCGAGATATGGACTATCGGTAATTTACACCTTAGGCTCTGCTTCTAACTTGGGCCCAAATTGTAAAATGGTCTTATCTATTGGCGATTTCGTTCCAATTCACATTCCAAGTAATATCCGGCATGCTAATTACATTGCCGGTTGCCAAATTGAATTATCTCTTATAGTTTCCGAGATATGGACTATCGATAATTTACACCTTAGGCTCTGCTTCTAACTTGGGCCCAAATTGTAAAATGGTCTTACCTATTGGCGATTTCGTTCCAATTCACATTCCAAGTAATATTCGGCTTGCTAATTACATTGCCGGTTGCCAAATTGCATTATCTCTTATAGTTTCCGAGATATGGACTATCGATAATTTACACCTTAGGCTCTGCTTCTAACTTGGACCCAAATTGTAAAATGGTCTTATCTATTGGCGATTTCGTTCCAATTCACATTCCAAGTAATATTCGGCATGCTAATTACATTGCCGGTTGCCAAATTGCATTATCTCTTATAGTTTCCGAGATATGGACTATCGATAATTTACATCTTAGGCTCTGCTTCTAACTTGATCCCAAATTGTAAAATCGTCTTATCTATTGGCGATTTCGTTCCAATTCACATTCCAAGTAATATTCGGCATGCTAATTACATTGCCGGTTGCCAAATTGCATTATCTCTTATAGTTTCCGAGATATGGACTATCGATAATTTACATCTTAGGCTCTGCTTCTAACTTGATCCCAAATTGTAAAATCGTCTTATCTATTGGCGATTTCGTTCCAATTCACATTCCAAGTAATATTCGGCATGCTAATTACATTGCCGGTTGCCAAATTGCATTATCTCTTATAGTTTCCGAGATATGGACTATCGATAATTTACACCTTAGGCTCTGCTTCTAACTTGGGCCCAAATTGTAAAATGGTCTTATCTATTGGCGATTTCGTTCCAATTCACATTCCAAGTAATATCCGGCATGCTAATTACATTGCCGGTTGCCAAATTGAATTAACTCTTATAGTTTCCGAGATATGGACTATCGATAATTTACACCTTAGCTCTGCTTCTAACTTGGGCCCAAATTGTAAAATGGTCTTATCTATTGGCGATTTCGTTCCAATTCACATTCCAAGTAATATTCGGCATGCTAATTACATTGCCGGTAGCCAAATTGCATTATCTCTTATAGTTTCCGAGATATGGACTATCGATAATTTACATCTTAGGCTCTGCTTCTAACTTGGGCCCAAATTGTAAAATGGTCTTATCTATTGGCGATTTCGTTCCAATTCAAATTCCAAGTAATATTCGGCATGCTAATTACATTGCCGGTTGCCAAATTGCATTATCTCTTATAGTTTCCGAGATATGGACTATCGATAATTTACACCTTAGGCTCTGCTTCTAACTTGGGCCCAAATTGTAAAATGGTCTTATCTATTGGCGATTTCGTCCCAATTCACATTCCAAGTGATATTCGGCATGCTAATTACATTGCCGGTTGCGAAATTGCATTATCTCCTATAGTTTCCGAGATATGGACTATCAATAATTTACACCTTAGGCTCTGCTTCTAACTTGGGCCCAAATTTTAAAATGGCCTTATCTATTGGCGATTTCGTTCCAATTCACAATCCAAGTAATATTCGGCATGCTAATTACATTGCCGGTTGCCAAATTGCATTATCTCTTATAGTTTCCGAGATATGGACTATCGATAATTTACACCTTAGGCTCTGCTTCTAACTTGGGCCCAAATTGTAAAATGGTCTTATCTATTGGCGATTTCGTTCCAATTCACATTCCAAGTAATATTCGGCATGCTAATTACATTGCCGGTTGCCAAATTGCATTATCTCTTATAGTTTCCGAGATATGGACTATCGATAATTTACACCTTAGGCTCTGCTTCTAACTTGGGCCCAAATTGTAAAATGGTCTTATCTATTGGCGATTTCGTTCCAATTCACATTCCAAGTAATATTCGGCATGCTAATTACATTGCCGGTTGCCAAATTGCATTATCTCTTATAGTTTCCGAGATATGGAGTATCGATAATTTACACCTTAGGCTCTGCTTCTAACTTGGGCCCAAATTGTAAAATGGTCTTATCTATTGGCGATTTCGTTCCAATTCACACTCCAAGTAATATTCGGCATGCTAATTACATTGCCGGTTGCGAAATTGCATTATCTCTTATAGTTTCCGAGATATGGACTATCAATAATTTACACCTTAGGCTCTGCTTCTAACTTGGGCCCAAATTGTAAAATGGTCTTATCTATTGGCGATTTCGTTCCAATTCACATTCCAAGTAATATTCGGCATGCTAATTACATTGCCGGTTGCCAAATTGAATTATCTCTTATAGTTTCCGAGATATGGACTATCGATAATTTACACCTTAGCTCTGCTTCTAACTTGGGCCCAAATTGTAAAATGGTCTTATCTATTGGCGATTTCGTTCCAATTCACATTCCAAGTAATATTCGGCATGCTAATTACATTGCCGGTAGCCAAATTGCATTATCTCTTATAGTTTCCGAGATATGGACTATCGATAATTTACATCTTAGGCTCTGCTTCTAACTTGGGCCCAAATTGTAAAATGGTCTTATCTATTGGCGATTTCGTTCCAATTCAAATTCCAAGTAATATTCGGCATGCTAATTACATTGCCGGTTGCCAAATTGCATTATCTCTTATAGTTTCCGAGATATGGACTATCGATAATTTACACCTTAGGCTCTGCTTCTAACTTGGGCCCAAATTGTAAAATGGTCTTATCTATTGGCGATTTCGTCCCAATTCACATTCCAAGTGATATTCGGCATGCTAATTACATTGCCGGTTGCGAAATTGCATTATCTCCTATAGTTTCCGAGATATGGACTATCAATAATTTACACCTTAGGCTCTGCTTCTAACTTGGGCCCAAATTTTAAAATGGCCTTATCTATTGGCGATTTCGTTCCAATTCACAATCCAAGTAATATTCGGCATGCTAATTACATTGCCGGTTGCCAAATTGCATTATCTCTTATAGTTTCCGAGATATGGACTATCGATAATTTACACCTTAGGCTCTGCTTCTAACTTGGGCCCAAATTGTAAAATGGTCTTATCTATTGGCGATTTCGTTCCAATTCACATTCCAAGTAATATTCGGCATGCTAATTACATTGCCGGTTGCCAAATTGCATTATCTCTTATAGTTTCCGAGATATGGACTATCGATAATTTACACCTTAGGCTCTGCTTCTAACTTGGGCCCAAATTGTAAAATGGTCTTATCTATTGGCGATTTCGTTCCAATTCACATTCCAAGTAATATTCGGCATGCTAATTACATTGCCGGTTGCCAAATTGCATTATCTCTTATAGTTTCCGAGATATGGAGTATCGATAATTTACACCTTAGGCTCTGCTTCTAACTTGGGCCCAAATTGTAAAATGGTCTTATCTATTGGCGATTTCGTTCCAATTCACACTCCAAGTAATATTCGGCATGCTAATTACATTGCCGGTTGCGAAATTGCATTATCTCTTATAGTTTCCGAGATATGGACTATCAATAATTTACACCTTAGGCTCTGCTTCTAACTTGGGCCCAAATTGTAAAATGGTCTTATCTATTGGCGATTTCGTTCCAATTCACATTCCAAGTAATATTCGGCATGCTAATTACATTGCCGGTTGCCAAATTGCATTATCTCTTATAGTTTCCGAGATATGGACTATCGATAATTTACACCTTAGGCTCTGCTTCTAACTTGGGCCCAAATTGTAAAATGGCCTTATCTATTGGCGATTTCGTTCCAATTCACATTCCAAGTAATATTCGGCATGCTAATTACATTGCCGGTTGCCAAATTGCATTATCTCTTATAGTTTCCGAGATATGGACTATCGATAATTTACACCTTAGGCTCTGCTTCTAACTTGGGCCCAAATTGTAAAATGGTCTTATCTATTGGCGATTTCGTTCCAATTCACATTCCAAGTAATATTCGGCATGCTAATCACATTGCCGGTTGCCAAATTGCATTATCTCTTATAGTTTCCGAGATATGGACTATCGATAATTTACACCTTAGGCTCTGCTTCTAACTTGGGCCCAAATTGTAAAATGGTCTTCTCTAATGGCGATTTCGTTCCAATTCACATTCCAAGTAATATTCGGCATGCTAATTACATTGCCGGTTGCCAAATTGCATTACCTCTTATAGTTTCCGAGATATGGACTATCGATAATTTACACCTTAGGCTCTGCTTCTAACTTGGGCCCAAATTGTAAAATGGTCTTATCTATTGGCGATTTCGTTCCAATTCACATTCCAAGTAATATTCGGCATGCTAATTACATTTCCGGTTGCCAAATTGCATTATTTCTTATAGTTTCCGAGATATGGACTATCGATAATTTACACCTTAGGCTCTGCTTCTAACTTGGGCCCAAATTGTAAAATGGTCTTACCTATTGGCGATTTCGTTCCAATTCACATTCCAAGTAATATTCGGCATGCTAATTACATTGCCGGTTGCCAAATTGCATTATCTCTTATAGTTTCCGAGATATGGACTATCGATAATTTACACCTTAGGCTCTACTTCTAACTTGGGCCCAAATTGTAAAATGGTCTTATCTATTGGCGATTTCGTTCCAATTCACATTTCAATTAATATTCGGCATGCTAATTACATTGCCGGTTGCCAAATTGCATTATCTCTTATAGTTTCCGAGATATGGACTATCGATAATTTACACCTTAGGCTCTGCTTCTAACTTGGGCCCAAATTGTAAAATGGTCTTATCTATTGGCGATTTCGTTCCAATTCACATTCCAAGTAATATTCGGCATGCTAATTACATTGCCGGTTGCCAAATTGCATTATCTCTTATAGTTTCCGAGATATGGACTATCGATAATTTACACCTTAGGCTCTGCTTCTAACTTGGGCCCAAATTGTTAAATGGTCTTATCTATTGGCGATTTCGTTCCAATTCACATTCCAAGTAATATTCGGCATGCTAATTACATTGCCGGTTGCCAAATTGCATTATCTCTTATAGTTTCCGAGATATGGACTATCGATAATTTACACCTTAGGCTCTGCTTCTAACTTGGGCCCAAATTGTAAAATGGTCTTATCTATTGGCGATTTCGTTCCAATTCACATTCCAAGTAATATTCGGCATGCTAATTACATTGCCGGTTGCCAAATTGCATTATCTCTTATAGTTTCCGAGATATGGACTATCGGTAATTTACACTTTAGGCTCTGCTTCTAACTTGGGCCCAAATTGTAAAATGGTCTTATCTATTGGCGATTTCGTTCCAATTCACATTCCAAGTAATATCCGGCATGCTAATTACATTGCCGGTTGCCAAATTGAATTATCTCTTATAGTTTCCGAGATATGGACTATCGATAATTTACACCTTAGGCTCTGCTTCTAACTTGGGCCCAAATTGTAAAATGTTCTTACCTATTGGCGATTTCGTTCCAATTCACATTCCAAGTAATATTCGGCATGCTAATTACATTGCCGGTTGCCAAATTGCATTATCTCTTATAGTTTCCGAGATATGGACTATCGATAATTTACACCTTAGGCTCTGCTTCTAACTTGGGCCCAAATTGTAAAATGGTCTTATCTATTGGCGATTTCGTTCCAATTCACATTCCAAGTAATATTCGGCATGCTAATTACATTGCCGGTTGCCAAATTGCATTATCTCTTATAGTTTCCGAGATATGGACTATCGGTAATTTACACCTTAGGCTCTGCTTCTAACTTGGGCCCAAATTGTAAAATGGTCTTATCTATTGGCGATTTCGTTCCAATTCACATTCCAAGTAATATCCGGCATGCTAATTACATTGCCGGTTGCCAAATTGAATTATCTCTTATAGTTTCCGAGATATGGACTATCGATAATTTACACCTTAGGCTTTGCTTCTAACTTGGGCCCAAATTGTAAAATGGTCTTATCTATTGGTGATTTCGTTCCAATTCACATTCCAAGTAATATTCGGCATGCTAATTACATCGCCGGTTGCCAAATTGCATTATCTCTTATAGTTTCCGAGATATGGACTATCGATAATTTACATCTTAGGCTCTGCTTCTAACTTGGGCCCAAATTGTAAAATGGTCTTATCTATTGGCGATTTCGTTCCAATTCACATTCCAAGTAATATTCGGCATGCTAATTACATTGCCGGTTGCCAAATTGCATTATCTCTTATAGTTTCCGAGATATGGACTATCGATAATTTACACCTTAGGCTCTGCTTCTAACTTGGGCCCAAATTCTAAAATGGTCTTATCTATTGGCGATTTCGTTCCAATTCACATTCCAAGTAATATCCGGCATGCTAATTACATTGCCGGTTGCCAAATTGAATTATCTCTTATAGTTTCCGAGATATGGACTATCGATAATTTACACCTTAGGCTCTGCTTCTAACTTGGGCCCAAATTGTAAAATGGTCTTATCTATTGGCGATTTCGTTCCAATTCACATTCCAAGTAATATTCGGCATGCTAATTACATTGCCGGTTGCCAAATTGCATTATCTCTTATAGTTTCCGAGATATGGACTATCGATAATTTACACCTTAGGCTCTGCTTCTAACTTGGGCCCAAATTGTAAAATGGTCTTATCTATTGGCGATTTCGTCCCAATTCACATTCCAAGTGATATTCGGCATGCTAATTACATTGCCGGTTGCCAAATTGCATTATCTCTTATAGTTTCCGAGATATGGACTATCGATAATTTACACCTTAGACTCTACTTCTAACTTGGGCCCTAATTGTAAAATGGTCTTATCTATTGGCGATTTCGTTCCAATTCACATTTCAATTAATATTCGGCATGCTAATTACATTGCCGGTTGCCAAATTGCATTATCTCTTATAGTTTCCGAGATATGGACTATCGATAATTTACACCTTAGGCTCTGCTTCTAACTTGGGCCCAAATTGTAAAATGGTCTTATCTATTGGCGATTTCGTTCCAATTCACATTCCAAGTAATATTCGGCATGCTAATTACATTGCCGGTTGCCAAATTGCATTATCTCTTATAGTTTCCGAGATATGGACTATCGATAATTTACACCTTAGGCTCTGCTTCTAACTTGGGCCCAAATTGTAAAATGGTCTTATCTATTGGCGATTTCGTTCCAATTCACATTCCAGGTAATATTCGGCATGCTAATTACATTGCCGGTTGCCAAATTGCATTATCTCTTATAGTTTCCGAGATATGGACTATCGATAATTTACACCTTAGGCTCTGCTTCTAACTTGGGCCCAAATTGTAAAATGGTCTTATCTATTGGCGATTTCGTTCCAATTCACATTCCAAGTAATATTCGGCATGCTAATTACATTGCCGGTTGCCAAATTGCATTATCTCTTATAGTTTCCGAGATATGGACTATCGGTAATTTACACTTTAGGCTCTGCTTCTAACTTGGGCCCAAATTGTAAAATGGTCTTATCTATTGGCGATTTCGTTCCAATTCACATTCCAAGTAATATCCGGCATGCTAATTACATTGCCGGTTGCCAAATTGAATTATCTCTTATAGTTTCCGAGATATGGAATATCGATAATTTACACCTTAGGCTCTGCTTCTAACTTGGGCCCAAATTGTAAAATGTTCTTACCTATTGGCGATTTCGTTCCAATTCACATTCCAAGTAATATTCGGCATGCTAATTACATTGCCGGTTGCCAAATTGCATTATCTCTTATAGTTTCCGAGATATGGACTATCGATAATTTACACCTTAGGCTCTGCTTCTAAATTGGGCCCAAATTGTAAAATGGTCTTATCTATTGGCGATTTCGTTCCAATTCACATTTCAAGTAATATTCGGCATGCTAATTACATTGCCGGTTGCCAAATTGCATTATCTCTTATAGTTTCCGAGATATGGACTATCGGTAATTTACACCTTAGGCTCTGCTTCTAACTTGGGCCCAAATTGTAAAATGGTCTTATCTATTGGCGATTTCGTTCCAATTCACATTCCAAGTAATATCCGGCATGCTAATTACATTGCCGGTTGCCAAATTGAATTATCTCTTATAGTTTCCGAGATATGGACTATCGATAATTTACACCTTAGGCTCTGCTTCTAACTTGGGCCCAAATTGTAAAATGGTCTTATCTATTGGTGATTTCGTTCCAATTCACATTCCAAGTAATATTCGGCATGCTAATTACATTGCCGGTTGCCAAATTGCATTATCTCTTATAGTTTCCGAGATATGGACTATCGATAATTTACATCTTAGGCTCTGCTTCTAACTTGGGCCCAAATTGTAAAATCGTCTTATCTATTGGCGATTTCGTTCCAATTCACATTCCATGTAATATTCGGCATGCTAATTACATTGCCGGTTGCCAAATTGCATTATCTCTTATAGTTTCCGAGATATGGACTATCGATAATTTACACCTTAGGCTCTGCTTCTAACTTGGGCCCAAATTGTAAAATGGTCTTATCTATTTTCGATTTCGTTCCAATTCACATTCCAAGTAATATCCGGCATGCTAATTACATTGCCGGTTGCCAAATTGAATTATCTCTTATAGTTTCCGAGATATGGACTATCGATAATTTACACCTTAGGCTCTGCTTCTAACTTGGGCCCAAATTGTAAAATGGTCTTATCTATTGGCGATTTCGTTCCAATTCACATTCCAAGTAATATTCGGCATGCTAATTACATTGCCGGTTGCCAAATTGCATTATCTCTTATAGTTTCCGAGATATGGACTATCGATAATTTACATCTTAGTCTCTGCTACTAACTTGGGCCCAAATTGTAAAATGGTCTTATCTATTGGCGATTTCGTTCCAATTCACATTCCAAGTAATATTCGGCATGCTAATTACATTGCCGGTTGCCAAATTGCATTATCTCTTATAGTTTCCGAGATATGAACTATCTATAATTTACACCTTAGGCTCTGCTTCTAACTTGGGCCCAAATTGTAAAATGGTCTTATCTATTGGCGATTTCGTTCCAATTCACATTCCAAGTAATATCCGGCATGCTAATTACATTGCCGGTTGCCAAATTGAATTATCTCTTATAGTTTCCGAGATATGGACTATCGATAATTTACATCTTAGTCTCTGCTACTAACTTGGGCCCAAATTGTAAAATGGTCTTATCTATTGGCGATTTCGTTCCAATTCACATTCCAAGTAATATTCGGCATGCTAATTACATTGCCGGTTGCCAAATTGCATTATCTCTTATAGTTTCCGAGATATGGACTATCGATAATTTACACCTTAGGCTCTGCTTCTAACTTGGGCCCAAATTGTAAAGTGGTCTTATCTATTGGCGATTTCGTTCCAATTCACATTCCAAGTAATATTCGGCATGCTAATTACATTGCCGGTTGCCAAATTGCATTATCTCTTATAGTTTCCGAGATATGGACTATCGATAATTTACACCTTAGGCTCTGCTTCTAACTTGGGCCCAAATTGTAAAATGGTCTTATCTATTGGCGATTTCGTCCCAATTCACATTCCAAGTGATATTCGGCATGCTAATTACATTGCCGGTTGCGAAATTGCATTATCTCTTATAGTTTCCGAGATATGGACTATCGATAACTTACACCTTAGGCTCTGCTTCTAACTTGGGCCCAAATTGTAAAATGTTCTTATCTATTGGCGATTTCGTTCCAATTCACATTCCAAGTAATATTCGGCATGCTAATTACATTGCCGGTTGCCAAATTGCATTATCTCTTATAGTTTCCGAGATATGGACTATCGATAATTTACACCTTAGGCTCTGCTTCTAACTTGGGCATAAATTGTAAAATGGTCTTATCTATTGGCGATTTCGTTCCAATTCACATTCCAAGTAATATTCGGCATGCTAATTACATTGCCGGTTGCCAAATTGCATTATCTCTTATAGTTTCCGAGATATGGAGTATCGATAATTTACACCTTAGGCTCTGCTTCTAACTTGGGCCCAAATTGTAAAATGGTCTTATCTATTGGCGATTTCGTTCCAATTCACATTCCAAGTAATATTCGGCATGCTAATTACATTGCCGGTTGCCAAATTGCATTATCTCTTATAGTTTCCGAGATATGGACTATCGATAATTTACACCTTAGGCTCTGCTTCTAACTTGGGCCCAAATTGTAAAATGGTCTTATCTATTGGCGATTTCGTTCCAATTCACACTCCAAGTAATATTCGGCATGCTAATTACATTGCCGGTTGCGAAATTGCATTATCTCTTATAGTTTTCGAGATATGGACTATCAATAATTTACACCTTAGGCTCTGCTTCTAACTTGGGCCCAAATTGTAAAATGATCTTATCTATTGGCGATTTCGTTCCAATTCACATTCCAAGTAATATTCGGCATGCTAATTACATTGCCGGTTGCCAAATTGCATTATCTCTTATAGTTTCCGAGATATGGACTATCGATAATTTACACCTTAGGCTCTGCTTCTAACTTGGGCCCAAATTGTAAAATGGTCTTATCTATTGGCGATTTCGTTCCAATTCACATTCCAAGTAATATTCGGCATGCTAATTACATTGCCGGTTGCCAAATTGCATTATCTCTTATAGTTTCCGAGATATGGACTATCGATAATTTACACCTTAGGCTCTGCTTCTAACTTGGGCCCAAATTGTAAAATGATCTTATCTATTGGCGATTTCGTTCCAATTCACATTCCAAGTAATATTCGGCATGCTAATTACATTGCCGGTTGCCAAATTGCATTATCTCTTATAGTTTCCGAGATATGGACTATCGATAATTTACACCTTAGGCTCTGCTTCTAACTTGGGCCCAAATTGTAAAATGGTCTTCTCTAATGGCGATTTCGTTCCAATTCACATTCCAAGTAATATTCGGCATGCTAATTACATTGCCGGTTGCCAAATTGCATTACCTCTTATAGTTTCCGAGATATGGACTATCGATAATTTACACCTTAGGCTCTGCTTCTAATTTGGGCCCAAATTGTAAAATGGTCTTATCTATTGGCGATTTTGTTCCAATTCACATTCCAAGTAATATTCGGCATGCTAATTACACTGCCGGTTGCTAAATTGCATTATCTCTTATAGTTTCCGAGATATGGACTATCGATAATTTACACCTTAGGCTCTGCTTCTAACTTGGGCCCAAATTGTAAAATGGTCTTACCTATTGGCGATTTCGTTCCAATTCACATTCCAATTAATATTCGGCATGCTAATTACATTGCCGGTTGCCAAATTGCATTATCTCTTATAGTTTCCGAGATATGGACTATCGATAATTTACACCTTAGGCTCTGCTTCTAACTTGGGCCCAAATTGTAAAATGGTCTTATCTATTGGCGATTTCGTTCCAATTCACACTCCAAGTAATATTCGGCATGCTAATTACATTGCCGGTTGCGAAATTGCATTATCTCTTATAGTTTCCGAGATATGGACTATCAATAATTTACACATTAGGCTCTGCTTCTAACTTGGGCCCAAATTGTAAAATGGTCTTATCTATTGGCGATTTCGTTCCAATTCACATTCCAAGTAATATTCGGCATGCTAATTACATTGCCGGTTGCCAAATTGCATTATCTCTTATAGTTTCCGAGATATGGACTATCGATAATTTACACCTTAGGCTCTGCTTCTAACTTGGGCCCAAATTGTAAAATGGTCTTATCTATTGGCGATTTCGTTCCAATTCACATTCCAAGTAATATTCGGCATGCTAATTACATTGCCGGTTGCCAAATTGCATTATCTCTTATAGTTTCCGAGATATGGACTATCGATAATTTACACCTTAGGCTCTGCTTCTAACTTGGGCCCAAATTGTAAAATGGTCTTATCTATTGGCGATTTCGTTCCAATTCACATTCCAAGTAATATTCGGCATGCTAATTACATTGCCGGTTGCCAAATTGCATTATCTCTTATAGTTTCCGAGATATGGACTATCGATAATTTACACCTTAGGCTCTGCTTCTAACTTGGGCCCAAATTGTAAAATGGTCTTATCTATTGGCGATTTCGTTCCAATTCACACTCCAAGTAATATTCGGCATGCTAATTACATTGCCGGTTGCGAAATTGCATTATCTCTTATAGTTTCCGAGATATGGACTATCAATAATTTACACCTTAGGCTCTGCTTCTAACTTGGGCCCAAATTGTAAAATGGTCTTATCTATTGGCGATTTCGTTCCAATTCACATTCCAAGTAATATTCGGCATGCTAATTACATTGCCGGTTGCCAAATTGCATTATCTCTTATAGTTTCCGAAATATGGACTATCGATAATTTACACCTTAGGCTCTGCTTCTAACTTGGGCCCAAATTGTAAAATGGTCTTATCTATTGGCGATTTCGTTCCAATTCACATTCCAAGTAATATTCGGCATGCTAATTACATTGCCGGTTGCCAAATTGCATTATCTCTTATAGTTTCCGAGATATGGACTATCGATAATTTACACCTTAGGCTCTGCTTCTAACTTGGGCCCAAATTGTAAAATGGTCTTCTCTATTGGCGATTTCGTTCCAATTCACATTCCAAGTAATATTCGGCATGCTAATTACATTGCCGGTTGCCAAATTACATTATCTCTTATAGTTTCCGAGATATGGACTATCAATAATTTACACCTTAGGCTCTGCTTCTAACTTGGGCCCAAATTGTAAAATGGTCTTATCTATTGGCGATTTCGTTCCAATTCACATTCCAAGTAATATTCGGCATGCTAATTACATTGCCGGTTGCCAAATTGAATTATCTCTTATAGTTTCCGAGATATGGACTATCGATAATTTACACCTTAGGCTCTGCTTCTAACTTGGGCCCAAATTGTAAAATGGTCTTACCTATTGGCGATTTCGTTCCAATTCACATTCCAATTAATATTCGGCATGCTAATTACATTGCCGGTTGCCAAATTGCATTATCTCTTATAGTTTCCGAGATATGGACTATCGATAATTTACACCTTAGGCTCTGCTTCTAACTTGGGCCCAAATTGTAAAATGGTCTTATCTATTGGCGATTCCGTTCCAATTCACATTCCAAGTAATATTCGGCATGCTAATTACATTGCCGGTTGCCAAATTGCATTATCTCTTATAGTTTCCGAGATATGGACTATCGATAATTTACACCTTAGGCTCTGCTTCTAACTTGGGCCCAAATTGTAAAATGGTCTTATCTATTGGCGATTTCGTTCCAATTCACATTCCAAGTAATATTCGGCATGCTAATTACATTGCCGGTTGCCAAATTGCATTATCTCTTATAGTTTCCGCGATATGGACTATCGATAATTTACACCTTAGGCTCTGCTTCTAACTTGGGCCCAAATGGTAAAATGGTCTTATCTATTGGCGATTTCGTTCCAATTCACATTCCAAGTAATATTCGGCATGCTAATTACATTGCCGGTTGCCAAATTGAATTATCTCTTATAGTTTCCGAGATATGGACTATCGATAATTTACACCTTAGGCTCTGCTTCTAACTTGGGCCCAAATTGTAAAATGGTCTTACCTATTGGCGATTTCGTTCCAATTCACATTCCAAGTAATATTCGGCATGCTAATTACATTGCCGGTTGCCAAATTGCATTATCTCTTATAGTTTCCGAGATATGGACTATCGATAATTTACACCTTAGGCTCTGCTTCTAACTTGGGCCCAAATTGTAAAATGGTCTTATCTATTGGCGATTTCGTTCCAATTCACATTCCAAGTAATATTCGGCATGCTAATTACATTGCCGGTTGCCAAATTGCATTATCTCTTGTAGTTTCCGAGATATGGACTATCGATAATTTACACCTTAGGCTCTGCTTCTAACTTGGGCCCAAATTGTAAAATGGTCTTATCTATTGGCGATTTCGTCCAAATTCACAATCCAAGTGATATTCGGCATGCTAATTACATTGCCGGTTGCGAAATTGCATTATCTCTTATAGTTTCCGAGATATGGACTATCAATAATTTACACCTTAGGCTCTGCTTCTAACTTGGGCCCAAATTGTAAAATGGTCTTATCTATTGGCGATTTCGTTCCAATTCACATTCCAAGTAATATTCGGCATGCTAATTACATTGCCGGTTGCCAAATTGCATTATCTCTTATAGTTTCCGAGATATGGACTATCGATAATTTACACCTTAGGCTCTGCCAATTCACATTCCAAGTAATATTCGGCATGCTAATTACATTGCCGGTTGCCAAATTGCATTATCTCTTATAGTTTCCGAGATATGGACTATCGATAATTTACACCTTAGGCTCTGCTTCTAACTTGGGCCCAAATTGTAAATTGGTCTTATCTATTGGCGATTTCGTTCCAATTCACATTCCAAGTAATATTCGGCATGCTAATTACATTGCCGGTTGCCAAATTGCATTATCTCTTATAGTTTCCGAGATATGGACTATCGATAATTTACACCTTAGGCTCTGCTTCTAACTTGGGCCCAAATTGTAAAATGGTCTTATCTATTGGCGATTTCGTTCCAATTCACATTCCAAGTAATATTCGGCATGCTAATTACATTGCCGGTTGCCAAATTGAATTATCTCTTATAGTTTCCGAGATATGGACTATCGATAATTTACACCTTAGGCTCTGCTTCTAACTTGGGCCCAAATTGTAAAATGGTCTTACCTATTGGCGATTTCGTTCCAATTCACATTCCAAGTAATATTCGGCATGCTAATTACATTGCCTTTTGCCAAATTGCATTATCTCTTATAGTTTCTGAGATATGGACTATCGATAATTTACACCTTAGGCTCTGCTTCTAACTTGGGCCCAAATTGTAAAATGGTCTTATCTATTGGCGATTTCGTTCCAATTCACATTCCAAGTAATATTCGGCATGCTAATTACATTGCCGGTTGCCAAATTGCATTATCTCTTATAGTTTCCGAGATATGGACTATCGATAATTTACACCTTAGGCTCTGCTTCTAACTTGGGCCCAAATTGTAAAATGGTCTTATCTATTGGCGATTTCGTCCCAATTCACATTCCAAGTGATATTCGGCATGCTAATTACATTGCCGGTTGCGAAATTGCATTATCTCTTATAGTTTCCGAGATATGGACTATCAATAATTTACACCTTAGGCTCTGCTTCTAACATGGGCCCAAATTGTAAAATGGTCTTATCTATTGGCGATTTCGTTCCAATTCACATTCCAAGTAATATTCGGCATGCTAATTACATTGCCGGTTGCCAAATGGCATTATCTCTTATAGTTTCCGAGATATGGACTATCGATAATTTACACCTTAGGCTCTGCTTCTAACTTGGGCCCAAATTGTAAAATGGTCTTATCTATTGGCGATTTCGTTCCAATTCACATTCCAAGTAATATTCGGCATGCTAATTACATTGCCGGTTGCCAAATTGCATTATCTCTTATAGTTTCCGAGATATGGACTATCGATAATTTACACCTTAGGCTCTGCTTCTAACTTGGGCCCAAATTGTAAAATGGTCTTATCTATTGGCGATTTCGTTCCAATTCACATTCCAAGTAATATTCGGCATGCTAATTACATTGCCGATTGCCAAATTGCATTATCTCTTATAGTTTCCGAGATATGGACTATCGATAATTTACACCTTAGGCTCTGCTTCTAACTTGGGCCCAAATTGTAAAATGGTCTTATCTATTGGCGATTTCGTCCAAATTCACAATCCAAGTGATATTCGGCATGCTAATTACATTGCCGGTTGCGAAATTGCATTACCTCTTATAGTTTCCGAGATATGGACTATCAATAATTTACACCTTAGGCTCTGCTTCTAACTTGGGCCCAAATTGTAAAATGGTCTTATCTATTGGCGATTTCGTTCCAATTCACATTCCAAGTAATATTCGGCATGCTAATTACATTGCCGGTTGCCAAATTGCATTATCTCTTATAGTTTCCGCCAATTCACATTCCAAGTAATATTCGGCATGCTAATTACATTGCCGGTTGCCAAATTGCATTATCTCTTATAGTTTCCGAGATATGGACTATCGATAATTTACACCTTAGGCTCTGCTTCTAACTTGGGCCCAAATTGTAAATTGGTCTTATCTATTGGCGATTTCGTTCCAATTCACATTCCAAGTAATATTCGGCATGCTAATTACATTGCCGGTTGCCAAATTGCATTAGCTCTTATAGTTTCCGAGATATGGACTATCGATAATTTACACCTTAGGCTCTGCTTCTAACTTGGGCCCAAATTGTAAAATGGTCTTATCTATTGGCGATTTCGTTCCAATTCACATTCCAAGTAATATTCGGCATGCTAATTACATTGCCGGTTGCCAAATTGAATTATCTCTTATAGTTTCCGAGATATGGACTATCGATAATTTACACCTTAGGCTCTGCTTCTAACTTGGGCCCAAATTGTAAAATGGTCTTATCTATTGGCGATTTCGTCCAAATTCACAATCCAAGTGATATTCGGCATGCTAATTACATTGCCGGTTGCGAAATTGCATTATCTCTTATAGTTTCCGAGATATGTACTATCAATAATTTACACCTTAGGCTCTGCTTCTAACTTGGGCCCAAATTGTAAAATGGTCTTATCTATTGGCGATTTCGTCCAATTCACATTCCAAGTAATATTCGGCATGCTAATTACATTGCCGGTTGCCAAATTGCATTATCTCTTATAGTTTCCGAGATATGGACTATCGATAATTTACACCTTAGGCTCTGCCAATTCACATTCCAAGTAATATTCGGCATGCTAATTACATTGCCGGTTGCCAAATTGCATTATCTCTTATAGTTTCCGAGATATGGACTATCGATAATTTACACCTTAGGCTCTGCTTCTAACTTGGGCCCAAATTGTAAATTGGTCTTATCTATTGGCGATTTCGTTCCAATTCACATTCCAAGTAATATTCGGCATGCTAATTACATTGCCGGTTGCCAAATTGCATTATCTCTTATAGTTTCCGAGATATGGACTATCGATTATTTACACCTTAGGCTCTGCTTCTAACTTGGGCCCAAATTGTAAAATGGTCTTATCTATTGGCGATTTCGTTCCAATTCACATTCCAAGTAATATTCGGCATGCTAATTACATTGCCGGTTGCCAAATTGAATTATCTCTTATAGTTTCCGAGATATGGACTATCGATAATTTACACCTTAGGCTCTGCTTCTAACTTGGGCCCAAATTGTAAAATGGTCTTACCTATTGGCGATTTCGTTCCAATTCACATTCCAAGTAATATTCGGCATGCTAATTACATTGCCGGTTGCCAAATTGCATTATCTCTTATAGTTTCCGAGATATGGACTATCGATAATTTACACCTTAGGCTCTGCTTCTAACTTGGGCCCAAATTGTAAAATGGTCTTATCTATTGGCGATTTCGTTCCAATTCACATTCCAAGTAATATTCGGCCTGCTAATTACATTGCCGGTTGCCAAATTGCATTATCTCTTATAGTTTCCGAGATATGGACTATCGATAATTTACACCTTAGGCTCTGCTTCTAACTTGGGCCCAAATTGTAAAATGGTCTTATCTATTGGCGATTTCGTCCCAATTCACATTCCAAGTGATATTCGGCATGCTAATTACATTGCCGGTTGCGAAATTGCATTATCTCTTATAGTTTCCGAGATATGGACTATCGATAATTTACACCTTAGGCTCTGCTTCTAACTTGGGCCCAAATTGTAAATTGGTCTTATCTATTGGCGATTTCGTTCCAATTCACATTCCAAGTAATATTCGGCATGCTAATTACATTGCCGGTTGCCAAATTGCATTAGCTCTTATAGTTTCCGAGATATGGACTATCGATAATTTTACACCTTAGGCTCTGCTTCTAACTTGGGCCCAAATTGTAAAATGGTCTTATCTATTGGCGATTTCGTTCCAATTCACATTCCAAGTAATATTCGGCATGCTAATTACATTGCCGGTTGCCAAATTGAATTATCTCTTATAGTTTCCGAGATATGGACTATCGATAATTTACACCTTAGGCTCTGCTTCTAACTTGGGCCCAAATTGTAAAATG
This sequence comes from Rhynchophorus ferrugineus, assembly GCF_030347505.1. Classification (NCBI taxonomy): domain Eukaryota; kingdom Metazoa; phylum Arthropoda; class Insecta; order Coleoptera; family Curculionidae; genus Rhynchophorus; species Rhynchophorus ferrugineus. Next base: position 6,659 of record NW_027472956.1, on the reverse strand, counting down.
GTCTTATCTATTGGCGATTTCGTCCAAATTCACAATCCAAGTGATATTCGGCATGCTAATTACATTGCCGGTTGCGAAATTGCATTATCTCTTATAGTTTCCGAGATATGTACTATCAATAATTTACACCTTAGGCTCTGCTTCTAACTTGGGCCCAAATTGTAAAATGGTCTTATCTATTGGCGATTTCGTCCAATTCACATTCCAAGTAATATTCGGCATGCTAATTACATTGCCGGTTGCCAAATTGCATTATCTCTTATAGTTTCCGAGATATGGACTATCGATAATTTACACCTTAGGCTCTGCCAATTCACATTCCAAGTAATATTCGGCATGCTAATTACATTGCCGGTTGCCAAATTGCATTATCTCTTATAGTTTCCGAGATATGGACTATCGATAATTTACACCTTAGGCTCTGCTTCTAACTTGGCCCAAATTGTAAATTGGTCTTATCTATTGGTGATTTCGTTCCAATTCACATTCCAAGTAATATTCGGCATGCTAATTACATTGCCGGTTGCCAAATTGCATTATCTCTTATAGTTTCCGAGATATGGACTATCGATTATTTACACCTTAGGCTCTGCTTCTAACTTGGGCCCAAATTGTAAAATGGTCTTATCTATTGGCGATTTCGTTCCAATTCACATTCCAAGTAATATTCGGCATGCTAATTACATTGCCGGTTGCCAAATTGAATTATCTCTTATAGTTTCCGAGATATGGACTATCGATAATTTACACCTTAGGCTCTGCTTCTAACTTGGGCCCAAATTGTAAAATGGTCTTACCTATTGGCGATTTCGTTCCAATTCACATTCCAAGTAATATTCGGCATGCTAATTACATTGCCGGTTGCCAAATTGCATTATCTCTTATAGTTTCCGAGATATGGACTATCGATAATTTACACCTTAGGCTCTGCTTCTAACTTGGGCCCAAATTGTAAAATGGTCTTATCTATTGGCGATTTCGTTCCAATTCACATTCCAAGTAATATTCGGCCTGCTAATTACATTGCCGGTTGCCAAATTGCATTATCTCTTATAGTTTCCGAGATATGGACTATCGATAATTTACACCTTAGGCTCTGCTTCTAACTTGGGCCCAAATTGTAAAATGGTCTTATCTATTGGCGATTTCGTCCCAATTCACATTCCAAGTGATATTCGGCATGCTAATTACATTGCCGGTTGCGAAATTGCATTATCTCTTATAGTTTCCGAGATATGGACTATCAATAATTTACACCTTAGGCTCTGCTTCTAACTTGGGCCCAAATTGTAAAATGGTCTTATCTATTGGCGATTTCGTTCCAATTCACATTCCAAGTAATATTCGGCATGCTAATTACATTGCCGGTTGCCAAATGGCATTATCTCTTATAGTTTCCGAGATATGGACTATCGATAATTTACACCTTAGGCTCTGCTTCTAACTTGGGCCCAAATTGTAAAATGGTCTTATCTATTGGCGATTTCGTTCCAATTCACATTCCAAGTAATATTCGGCATGCTAATTACATTGCCGGTTGCCAAATTGCATTATCTCTTATAGTTTCCGAGATATGGACTATCGATAATTTACACCTTAGGCTCTGCTTCTAACTTGGGCCCAAATTGTAAAATGGTCTTATCTATTGGCGATTTCGTTCCAATTCACATTCCAAGTAATATTCGGCATGCTAATTACATTGCCGATTGCCAAATTGCATTATCTCTTATAGTTTCCGAGATATGGACTATCGATAATTTACACCTTAGGCTCTGCTTCTAACTTGGGCCCAAATTGTAAAATGGTCTTATCTATTGGCGATTTCGTTCCAATTCACATTCCAAGTAATATTCGGCATGCTAATTACATTGCCGGTTGCCAAATTGCATTATCTCTTATAGTTTCCGAGATATGGACTATCGATAATTTACACCTTAAGCTCTGCTTCTAACTTGGGCCCAAATTGTAAAATGGTCTTATCTATTGGCGATTTCGTTCCAATTCACATTCCAAGTAATATTTGGCATGCTAATTACATTGCCGGTTGCCAAATTGCATTAACTCTTATAGTTTCCGAGATATGGACTATCGATAATTTACACCTTAGGCTCTGCTTCTAACTTGGGCCCAAATTGTAAAATGGTCTTTTCTATTGGCGATTTCGTTCCAATTCACATTCCAAGTAATATTCGGCATGCTAATTACATTGCCGGTTGCCAAATTGCATTATCTCTTATAGTTTCCGAGATATGGACTATCGATAATTTACACCATAGGCTCTGCTTCTAACTTGGGCCCAAATTGTAAAATGGTTTTATCTATTGGCGATTTCGTTCCAATTCACATTCCAAGTAATATTCGGCATGCTAATTACATTGCCGGTTGCCAAATTGCATTATCTCTTATAGTTTCCGAGATATGGACTATCGATAATTTACACCTTAGGCTCTGCTTCTAACTTGGGCCCAAATTGTAAAATGGTCTTATCTATTGGCGATTTCGTTCCAATTCACATTCCAAGTAATATTCGGCATGCTAATTACATTGCCGGTTGCCAATTTGAATTATCTCTTATAGTTTCCGAGATATGGACTATCGATAATTTACACCTTAGGCTCTGCTTCTAACTTGGGCCCAAATTGTAAAATGGTCTTACCTATTGGCGATTTCGTTCCAATTCACATTCCAAGTAATATTCGGCATGCTAATTACATTGCCGGTTGCCAAATTGCATTATCTCTTATAGTTTCCGAGATATGGACTATCGATAATTTACACCTTAGGCTCTGCTTCTAACTTGGGCCCAAATTGTAAAATGGTCTTATCTATTGGCGATTTCGTTCCAATTCACATTCCAAGTAATATTCGGCATGCTAATTACATTGCCGGTTGCCAAATTGCATTATCTCTTATAGTTTCCGAGATATGGACTATCGATAATTTACACCTTAGGCTCTGCTTCTAACTTGGGCCCAAATTGTAAAATGGTCTTATCTATTGGCGATTTCGTTCCAATTCACATTCCAAGTAATATTCGGCATGCTAATTACATTGCCGGTTGCCAAATTGCATTAACTCTTATAGTTTCCGAGATATGGACTATCGATAACTTACACCTTAGGCTCTGCTTCTAACTTGGGCCCAAATTGTAAAATGGTCTTATCTATTGGCGATTTCGTTCCAATTCACATTCCAAGTAATATTCGGCATGCTAATTACATTGCCGGTTGCCAAATTGCATTATCTCTTATAGTTTCCGAGATATGGACTATCGATAATTTACACCTTAAGCTCTGCTTCTAACTTGGGCCCAAATTGTAAAATGGTCTTATCTATTGGCGATTTCGATCCAATTCACATTCCAAGTAATATTCGGCATGCTAATTAAATTGGGGGTTGCCAAATTGCATTAACTCTTATAGTTTCCGAGATATGGACTATCGATAATTTACACCTTAGGCTCTGCTTCTAACTTGGGCCCAAATTGTAAAATGGTCTTATCTATTGGCGATTTCGTTCCAATTCACATTCCAAGTAATATTCGGCATGCTAATTACAATGCCGGTTGCCAAATTGCATTATCTCTTATAGTTTCCGAGATATGGACTATCGATAATTTACACCATAGGCTCTGCTTCTAACTTGGGCCCAAATTGTAAAATGGTCTTATCTATTGTCGATTTCGTTCCAATTCACATTCCAAGTAATATTCGGCATGCTAATTACATTGCCGGTTGCCAAATTGCATTATCTCTTATAGTTTCCGAGATATGGACTATCGATAATTTACACCTTAGGCTCTGCTTCTAACTTGGGCCCAAATTGTAAAATGGTCTTATCGATGGACGAATTCCTTCCAACTCACATTCCAAATAATATTCGGCATGCTAATTACATTGCCGGTTGCCAAATTGCATTATCTCTTATAGTTTCCGAGATATGGACTATCGATAATTTACACCTTAGGCTCTGCTTCTAACTTGGGCCCAAATTGTAAAATGGTCTTATCTATTGGCGATTTCGTTCCAATTCACATTCCAAGTAATATTCGGCATGCTAATTACATTGCCGGTTGCCAAATTGAATTATCTCTTATAGTTTCCGAGATATGGACTATCGATAATTTACACCTTAGGCTCTGCTTCTAACTTGGGCCCAAATTGTAAAATGGTCTTACCTATTGGCGATTTCGTTCCAATTCACATTCCAAGTAATATTCGGCATGCTAATTACATTGCCGGTTGCCAAATTGCATTATCTCTTATAGTTTCCGAGATATGGACTATCGATAATTTACACCTTAGGCTCTGCTTTTAACTTGGGCCCAAATTGTAAAATGGCCTTATCTATTGGCGATTTCGTTCCAATTCACATTCCAAGTAATATTCGGCATGCTAATTACATTGCCGGTTGCCAAATTGCATTATCTCTTATAGTTTCCTAGATATGGAATATCGATAATTTACACCTTAGGCTCTGCTTCTAACTTGGGCCCAAATTGTAAAATGGTCTTATCTATTGGCGATTTCGTTCCAATTCACATTCCAAGTAATATTCGGCATGCTAATTACATTGCCGGTTGCCAAATTGCATTAACTCTTATAGTTTGCGAGATATGGACTATCGATAATTTACACCTTAGGCTCTGCTTCTAACTTGGGCCCAAATTGTAAAATGGTCTTATCTATTGGCGATTTCGTTCCAATTCACATTCCAAGTAATATTCGGCATGCTAGTTACATTGCCGGTTGCCAAATTGCATTATCTCTTATAGTTTCCGAGATATGGACTATCGATAATTTACACCATAGGCTCTGCTTATAACTTGGGCCCAAATTGTAAAATGGTCTTATCTATAGGCGATTTCGTTCCAATTCACATTCCAAGTAATATTCGCATGCTAATTACATTGCCGGTTGCCAAATTGCATTATCTCTTATAGTTTCCGAGATATGGACTATCGATAATTTACACCTTAGGCTCAGCTTCTAACTTGGGCCCAAATTGTAAAATGGTCTTATCTATTGGCGATTTCGTTCCAATTCACATTCCAAGTAATATTCGGCATGCTAATTACATTGCCGGTTGCCAAATTGCATTATCTCTTATAGTTTCCGAGATATGGACTATCGATAATTTACACCTTAGGCTCTGCTTCTAACTTGGGCCCAAATTGTAAAATGGTCTTATCTATTGGCGATTTCGTTCCAATTCACATTCCAAGTAATATTCGGCATGCTAATTACATTGCCGGTTGCCAAATTGCATTATTTCTTATAGTTTCCGAGATATGGACTATCAATAATTTACACCTTAGGCTCTGCTTCTAAATTGGGCCCAAATTGTAAAATGGTCTTATCTATTGGCGATTTCGTTCCAATTCACATTCCAAGTAATATTCGGCATGCTAATTCATTGCCGGTTGCGAAATTGCATTATCTCTTATAGTTTCCGAGATATGGACTATCAATAATTTACACCTTAGGCTCTGCTTCTAACTTGGGCACAAATTGTAAAATGGTCTTATCTATTGGCGATTTCGTTCCAATTCACATTCCAAGTAGTATTCGGCATGCTAATTACATTGCCGGTTGCCAAATTGCATTATCTCTTATAGTTTCCGAGATATGGACTGTCGATAATTTACACCTTAGGCTCTGCTTCTAACTTGGGCCCAAATCGTAAAATGGTCTTATCTATTGGCGATTTCGTGCCAATTCACATTCCAAGTAATATTCGGCATGCTAATTACATTGCCGGTTGCCAAATTGCATTATCTCTTATAGTTTCCGAGATATGGACTATCGATAATTTACACCTTAGGCTCTGCTTCTAACTTGGGCCCAAATTGTAAAATGGTCTTATCTATTGGCGATTTCGTTCCAATTCACATTCCAAGTAATATTCGGCATGCTAATTACATTGCCGGTTGCCAAATTGCATTAACTCTTATAGTTTCCGTGATATGGACTATCGATAATTTACACCTTAGGCTCTGCTTCTAACTTGGGCCCAAATTGTAAAATGGCCTTATCTATTGGCGATTTCGTTCCAATTCACATTCCAAGTAATATTCGGCATGCTAATTACATTGCCGGTTGCCAAATTGCATTATCTCTTATAGTTTCCAAGATATGGACTATCGATAATTTACACCTTAGGCTCTGCTTCTAACTTGGGCCCAAATTGTAAAATGGTCTTATCTATTGGCGATTTCGTTCCAATTCACATTCCAAGTAATATTCGGCATGCTAATTACATTGCCGGTTGCCAAATTGCATTATCTCTTATAGTTTCCGAGATATGGACTATCGATAATTTACACCTTAGGCTCTGCTTCTAACTTGGGCCCAAATTGTAAAATGGTCTTACCTATTGGCGATTTCGTTCCAATTCACATTCCAAGTAATATTCGGCATGCTAATTACATTGCCGGTTGCAAAATTGCATTATCTCTTATAGTTTCCGAGATATGGACTATCGATAATTTACACCTTAGGCTCTGCTTCTAACTTGGTCCCAAATTGTAAAATGGTCTTATCTATTGGCGATTTCGTTCCAATTCACATTCCAAGTAATATTCGGCATGCTAATTACATTGCCGGTTGCCAAATTGCATTATCTCTTATAGTTTCCGAGATATGGACTATCGATAATTT